>NW_027464633.1:1752700-1862700 GCF_043290135.1 Rhipicephalus microplus
AACACTGCATCTCACTAAGTGACATTGTTTAATGCGGTTTTACGACGGTTCATACCTTAACCTAACGTAACCTAACCTAACCTATCCTAACCTAACCTAAACTAACCTAACCCAACCTAAACTAACCTAACCTAACCCAACCCAACCCAACCCAACCCAACCTAACCTAACCTAAGCTAACCTAACCAAACCTAACCAAACCTAACCTAACCTAACTTAACCTAACCTAACGTAACCTAACCTAACCTAACCTATTCTAACGTAACCTAACCTTACCTGACCTAACCTAACCTAACGTAACCTAACCTAACCTAACATAACCTAACGTAACCTAACCTAACCTAACCTAACCTAACGTAACCTAACCTAACCTAACCCAACCTAACCTAACCTAACCTAACCTAACCTAACGTAACCTAACCTAACCTAACCCAACCTAACCCAACCCAACCCAACCCAACCCAACAACACCCAACCCAACCTAACCTAACCTAACCTAACCTTACCTAACCTAACCAAATTATCCTTACCTAACCTAACCTAACCTAACCTAACGTAACCTAACCTAACCTAACGTAACCTAACCTAACCTAACCTAACCCAACCTAACCTAACCTAACCTAACCTAACCCAACTCAACCCAACCTAACCTAATCTAACCTAACCTAACCTAACCTAACCTAACCTAACAAAACCTAACCTAACCTAACCTAACCTAACCTAATGACGGTTGCAAGCGCTTTCACATTAGATATCGCAGTTCCCGACTTTTAATGGTGAAAAACACTGCATCTCACTAATTGACATTGTTTAATGCGGTTTTACGACGGTTCATATCTTAACCTAACCTAACATTCCTACTTGTATGCAAAAACGCTCTATTACACTGTTTCGTTCACAATTACGATATTTGCATAACATCACAGTTTTTCACAAACTTATTGCAGTACAGAACGCTGTATCTCGCTAAATGACATCGTTCTTTAAGGTTTCACGATGCTTGCATGCGCTTTAACAAGAATATCACATTATAGCAGTTTCGCACTTGTAACGGTACAACACGCAGTATCTGGCTTGTTCAAGCCGTTTTGTGTACTTTCACAACATTTCACCTATTGCAGTTACGTACATGCAATAAAACAACACTATCTCGTTAGATGACGTCCTTTTTGGTGGTCTCACGACGCTACATAGCTTAAACTAACATAACTCAAGCTAACCTTCGCACTTCTATCGTTAGAAAACGTTTTACTCGCAACTTTACAATGTTTTCTACAAGATTACGACGGTTTCATGCGCTTTCACATTAGATATCGTAGTTCCCGACTTGTAATGTTGAAAAACACTACATCTCACTAAGTGACATTGTTTAATGCGGTTTTACGACGGTTGATATCTCAACCTAACCTAACATTCGCACTTGTATCTAAATACGCTCAATTACACTGTTTCGTTCACAATTACGATATTTGCTTGACCTCACAGTTTCTCACCAACTTATTCCAGTTCAGAACGCTGTATCTCGCTAAATGACATCGTTCTTTAAGGTTTCACGATACTTGCATGCGCTTTAACGAGAATATCACATTAAAGCAGTTTCGCACTTGTAACGGCACAAGACGCAGTATCTGGCTAGTTCATGCCATTTTGTGTGCTTTCCCAATATTTCACCTATCGCAGTTTCGTATTTGCAATAAAACAACACTATCTCGTTAGATGACATCGTTTTTGGTGGTTTCACGACGCTACCTAGCTCAAACTAACCGAACCTTCGCACTTCTATCGTTAGAAAACGTTTTATTCGCTACTTTACAATGTTTTCTACAAGATTACGACGGTTTCATGCGCTTTCACATTAGATATCGCAGTTCCCGACTTGTAATGGTGAAAAACACAGCATCTCACTAAGTGACATTGTTTAATGCGGTTTTAGCGCGGTTCATATCTTAACCTAACCTAACCTTACCTAACCCAACCTAACCTAACCTAACCTAAGCAAACCTTACCTAACATCCCTAACCTAACCTAACCTAACCTAACCCAACCAAACCTAACCTAACCTAACCTAACGTAACCTAACCTAACCTAACCTAACCTAACGACGTTTGCAAGCGCTTTCACATTAGATATCGCAGTTCCCGACTTGTAATGGTGAAAAACACTGCATCTCTCTAAGTGACATTGTTTAATGCGGTTTTACGACGGTTCATATCTTAACCTAACCTAACATTCGCACTTGTATTAAAAAACGCTCTATTACACTGTTTCGTTCACAATTAGGATATTTGCATAACCTCACAGTTTTTCACCAACTTATTGCAGTACAGAACGCTGTATCTCGCTAAATGACATCGTTCTTTAAGGTTTCACGATGCTTGCATGCGGTTTAACGAGAATATCACAACATAGCAGTTTCGCACTTGTAACGGTACAACACGCAGTATTTGGCTTGTTCATGCCGTTTTGTGTGCTTTCACAACATTTCACCTATCGCAGTTTCGTACTCGCAATAAAACAACACTATCTCGTTAGATGACGTTGTTTTTGGTAGTTTCACGACGCTACCTAGCTTAAACTAACATAACTCAACCTAACATAACCTTCGCACTTCTATCGTTAGAAAACGTTTTACTCGCTACTTTACATTGCTTTCTACAACAATACGACAGTTTCAAGCGCTTTCACATTAGATATCACAGTTCCCAACTTGTAAAGGTGAAAGACACTGCATCTCACTAAGTGACATTGTTTAATGCGGTTTTACGACGGTTCATATCTTAACCTAACCTAACATTCGTACTTGTATTGAAAAACGCTCTATTACACTGTTTCGTTCACAATTACGATATTTGCATAACCTCACAGTTTTTCACCAACTTATTGCAGTACAGAACGCTGTATCTCGCTAAATGACATCGTTCTTTAAGGTTTCACGATGCTTGCATGCGCTTTAACGAGAATATCACATTATAGCAGTTTCGCACTTGTAACGGTACAAGACGCAGTATCTGGCTAGTTCATGCCATTTTGTGTGCTTTCCCAATATTTTACCTATCGCAGTTTCGTACTCGCAATAAAACAACACTATCTCGTTAGATGACATCGTTTTTGGTGGTTTCACGACGCTACCTAGCTCAAACTAACCGAACCTTCGCACTTGTATCGTTAGAAAACGTTTTATTCGCTACTTTACAATGTTTTCTACAAGATTACGACGGTTTCATGCGCTTTCACATTAGATATCGCAGCTCCCGACTTGTAATGGTGAAAAACACAGCATCTCACTAAGTGACATTGTTTAATGCGGTTTTAGCGCGGTTCATATCTTAACCTAACCTAACCTTACCTAACCCAACCTAACCTAACCTAACCTAACCAAACCTTACCTAACATCCCTAACCTAACCTAACCTAACCAAACCTAACCTAACCTAACCTAACGTAACCTAACCTAACCTAACCTAACCTAACGACGTTTGCAAGCGCTTTCACATTAGATATCGCAGTTCCCGACTTGTAATGGTGAAAAACACTGCATCTCACTAAGTGACATTGTTTATAGCGCTTTTACGACGGTTCATATCTTAACCTAACCTAACATTCGCACTTGTATTAAAAAACGCTCTATTACACTGTTTCGTTCACAATTACGATATTTGCATAACCTCACAGTTTTTCACCAACTTATTGCAGTACAGAACGCTGTATCTCGCTAAATGACATCGTTCTTTAAGGTTTCACGATGCTTGCATGCGCTTTAACGAGAATATCACATTATAGCAGTTTCGCACTTGTAACGGTACAAGACGCAGTATCTGGCTAGTTCATGCCATTTTGTGTGCTTTCCCAATATTTTACCTATCGCAGTTTCGTACTCGCAATAAAACAACACTATCTCGTTAGATGACATCGTTTTTGGTGGTTTCACGACGCTACCTAGCTCAAACTAACCGAACCTTCGCACTTGTATCGTTAGAAAACGTTTTATTCGCTACTTTACAATGTTTTCTACAAGATTACGACGGTTTCATGCGCTTTCACATTAGATATCGCAGTTCCCGACTTGTAATGGTGAAAAACACAGCATCTCACTAAGTGACATTGTTTAATGCGGTTTTAGCGCGGTTCATATCTTAACCTAACCTAACCTTACCTAACCCAACCTAACCTAACCTAACCTTACCTAACCCAACCTAACCTAACCTAACCTAACCAAACCTTACCTAACATCCCTAACCTAACCTAACCTAACCAAACCTCACCTAACCTAACCTAACGTAACCTAACCTAACCTAACCTAACCTAACGACGTTTGCAAGCGCTTTCACATTAGATATCGCAGTTCCCGACTTGTAATGGTGAAAAACACTGCATCTCACTAAGTGACATTGTTTAATGCGGTTTTACGACGGTTCATATCTTAACCTAACCTAACATTCGCACTTGTATTAAAAAACGCTCTATTACACTGTTTCGTTCACAATTAGGATATTTGCATAACCTCACAGTTTTTCACCAACCTATTGCAGTACAGAACGCTGTATCTCGCTAAATGACATCGTTCTTTAAGGTTTCACGATGCTTGCATGCGCTTTAACGAGAATATCACAACTTAGCAGTTTCGCACTTGTAACGGTACAACACGCAGTATTTGGCTTGTTCATGCCGTTTTGTGTGCTTTCACAACATTTCACCTATCGCAGTTTCGTACTCGCAATAAAACAACACTATCTCGTTAGATGACGTTGTTTTTGGTAGTTTCACGACGCTACCTAGCTTAAACTAACATAACTCAACCTAACATAACCTTCGCACTTCTATCGTTAGAAAACGTTTTACTCGCTACTTTACATTGCTTTCTACAACAATACGACAGTTTCAAGCGCTTTCACATTAGATATCACAGTTCCCAACTTGTAAAGGTGAAAAACACTGCATCTCACTAAGTGACATTGTTTAATGCGGTTTTACGACGGTTCATACCTTAACCTAACGTAACCTAACCTAACCTCACCTAACCTTACCTAACCTAACCTAACCTAACCTAACCCAACCCAACCCAACCTAACCTAACCTAACCTAACCTAAACTAACCTAACCCAACCTAACCTAACCTAACCTAACCTAACCCAACCCAACCCAACCCAACCTAACCTAACCTAAGCTAACCTAACCAAACCTAACCAAACCTAACCTAACCTAACTTAACCTAACCTAACGTAACCTAACCTAACCTAACCTATTCTAACGTAACCTAACCTTACCTGACCTAACCTAACCTAACGTAACCTAACCTAACCTAACCTAACATAACCTAACGTAACCTAACCTAACCTAACCTAACGTAACCTAACCTAACCTAACCCAACCTAACCCAACCCAACCCAACCCAACAACACCCAACCCAACCGAACCTAACCTTACCTAACCTAACCAAATTATCCTTACCTAACCTAACCTAACCTAACGTAACCTAACCTAACCTAACGTAACCTAACCTAACCTAACGTAACCTAACCTAACCTAACCTAACGTAACCCAACCTAACCTAACCTAACCTAACCTAACCCAACTCAACCCAACCTAACCTAAGCTAACCTAACCTAACCTAACCTAACAAAACCTAACCTAACCTAACCTAACCTAACGACGGTTGCAAGCGCTTTCACATTAAATATCGCAGTTCCCGACTTTTAATGGTGAAAAACACTGCATCTCACTAATTGACATTGTTTAATGCGGTTTTACGACGGTTCATATCTTAACCTAACCTAACATTCGCACTTGTATCTAAAAACGCTCTATTACACTGTTTTGTTCACAATTACCATATTTGCATAACCTCACAGTTTTTCACCAACTTATTGCAGTACAGAACGTTGTATCTCGCTAAATGACATTGTTCTTTAAGGTTTCACGATGCTTGCATGCGCTTTAACGAGAATATCACAATATAGCAGTTTCGCACTTGTAACGGTAGAACACGCAGTATTTGGCTTGTTCATGCCGTTTTGTGTGCTTTCACAACATTTCACCTATCGCAGTTTAATACTCGCTATAAAACAACACTATCTCGTTAGATGACGTCGTTTTTGGTAGTTTCACGACGCTACCTAGCTTAAACTAACCTAACCTAACCTAACCTTCGCACTTCTATCGTTAGAAAACGTTTTACTCGCAACTTTACAATGTTTTCTACAAGATTACGACGGTTTCATGCGCTTTCACATGAGATATCGTAGTTCCCGACTTGCAATGTTGAAAAACACTACATCTCACTAAGTGACATTGTTTAATGCGGTTTTACGACGGTTGATATGTCAACCTAACCTAACATTCGCACTTGTATCTAAAGACGCTAAATTACACTGTTTCGTTCACAATTACGATATTTGCTTGACCTCACAGTTTCTCACCAGCTTATTACAGTACAGAACGCTGTATCTCGCTAAATGACATCGTTCTTTAAGGTTTCACGATACTTGCATGCGCTTTACCGAGAATGTCACAACATAGCAGTTTCGCACTTGTAACGGTACAACACGCAGTATTTGGCTTGTTCATGCCGTTTTGTGTGCTTTCACAACATTTTACCTATCTCAGTTTCGTACTCGCAATAAAACAACACTATCTCGTTAGATGACGTCGTTTTTGGTGGTTTCACGACGCTACCTAGCTTAAACTAACATAACTCAACCTAACATAACCTTCGCACTTCTATCGTTAGAAAACGTTTTACTCGCTACTTTACATTGCTTTCTACAACATTACGACGGTTTCAAGCGCTTTCACAATAGATATCGCAGTTCCCAACTTGTAAAGGTGAAAAACACTGCATCTCACGAAGTGACATTGTTTATTGCGGTTTTACGACGGTTCATACCTTAACCTAACGTAACCTAACCTAACCTAACCCAACCTAACCTAACATAACCTAACCTAACCTAACCTAACCTAACCAAACCTAACCTAACGTAACCTAACCTAACCTAACCTAACCTAACCTAACCCCTAACCTAACGACGTTTGCAAGCGCTTTCAGATTAGATATCGCAGTTCCCGACTTGTAATGGTGAAAAACTGCATCTCACTAAGTGACATTGTTTAATGCGGTTTTACGACGGTTCATATCTTAACCTAACCTAACATTCGTACTTGTATTGAAAAACGCTCTATTACACTGTTTCGTTCACAATTACGATATTTGCATAACCTCACAGTTTTTCACCAACTTATTGCAGTACAGAACGCTGTATCTCGCTAAATAACATTGTTCTTTAAGGTTTCACGATGCTTGCATGCGCTTTAACGAGAATATCACAATATAGCAGTTTCGCACTTGTAACGGTAGAACACGCAGTATTTGGCTTGTTCATGCCGTTTTGTGTGCTTTCACAACATTTCACCTATCGCAGTTTAATACTCGCAATAAAACAACACTAACTCTTTAGATGACGTGTTTTTTGGTAGTTTCACGACGCTACCTAGCCTAAACTAGCCTAACCTAACCTAACCTAACCTTCGCACTTCTATCGTTAGAAAACGTTTTATTCGCTACTTTACAATGTTTTCTACAAGATTACGACGGTTTCATGCGCTTTCACATGAGATATCGCAGTTCCCAACTTGTAAAGGTGAAAAACACTGCATCTCACTAAGTGACATTGTTTAATGCGGTTTTACGACGGTTCATACCTTAACCTAACGTAACCTAACCTAACCTAACCTAACCTTACCTAACCTAACCTAACCTAACCCAACCCAACCCAACCTAACCTAACCTAACCTAACCTAAACTAACCTAACCCAACCTAACCTAACCTAACCTAACCTAACCCAACCCAACCCAACCCAACCTAACCTAACCTAAGCTAACATAACCAAACCTAACCAAACCTAACCTAACCTAACTTAACCTAACCTAACCTATTCTAACGTAACCTATCCTTACCTGACCTAACCTAACCTAACGTAACCTAACCTAACCTAACATAACCTAACGTAACCTAACCTAACCTAACCTATCCTAACCTAACCTAACGTAACCTAACCTAACCTAACCCAACCTAACCCAACCCAACCCAACCCAACAACACCCAACCCAACCTAACCTAACCTAACGTAACCTTACCTAACCTAACCAAATTATCCTTACCTAACCTAACCTAACGTAACCTAACCTAACCTAACGTAACCTAACCTAACCTAACCTAACCTAACCCAACCTAACCTAACATAACCTAACCTAACCCAACTCAACCCAACCTAACCTAATCTAACCTAACCTAACCTAACCTAACCTAACAAAACCTAACCTAACCTAACCTAACCTAACCTAACGACGGTTGCAAGCGCTTTCACATTAGATATCGCAGTTCCCGACTTTTAATGGTGAAAAACACTGCATCTCACTAATTGACATTGTTTAATGAGGTTTTACGACGGTTCATATCTTAACCTAACCTAACATTCGCACTTGTATCTAAAAACGCTCTATTACACTGTTTTGTTCACAATTACCATATTTGCATAACCTCACAGTTTTTCACCAACTTATTGCAGTACAGAACGTTGTATCTCGCTAAATGACATTGTTCTTTAAGGTTTCACGATGCTTGCATGCGCTTTAACGAGAATATCACAATATAGCAGTTTCGCACTTGTAACGGTAGAACACGCAGTATTTGGCTTGTTCATGCCGTTTTGTGTGCTTTCACAACATTTCACCTATCGCAGTTTAATACTCGCAATAAAACAACACTATCTCGTTAGATGACGTCGTTTTTGGTAGTTTCACGACGCTACCTAGCTTAAACTAACCTAACCTAACCTAACCTAACCTTCGCACTTCTATCGTTAGAAAACGTTTTACTCGCAACTTTACAATGTTTTCTACAAGATTACGACGGTTTCATGCGCTTTCACATTAGATATCGCAGTTCCCGACTTGTAATGGTGAAAAACACAGCATCTCACTAAGTGACATTGTTTAATGCGGTTTTAGCGCGGTTCATATCTTAACCGAACCTAACCTTACCTAACCCAACCTAACCTAACCTAACCTAACCAAACCTTACCTAACCTAACCAAACCTAACCTAACGTAACCTAACCTAACCTAACCTAACGTAACGACGTTTGCAAGCGCTTTCACATTAGATATCGCAGTTCCCGACTTGTAATGGTGAAAAACACTGCATCTCACTAAGTGACATTGTTTAATGCGGTTTTACGACGGTTCATACCTTAACCTAACGTAACCTAACGTAACCTCACCTAACCTTACCTAACCTAACCTAACCTAACCTAACCCAACCCAACCCAACCTAACCTAACCTAACCTAACCTAACCTAAACTAACCTAACCCAACCCAACCTAACCTAACCTAACCTAACCCAACCCAACCCAACCCAACCTAACCTAACCTAAGCTAACCTAACCAAACCTAACCAAACCTAACCTAACGTAACCTAACCTATTCTAACGTAACCTAACCTTACCTGACCTAACCTAACCTAACGTAACCTAACCTAACCTAACCTAACATAACCTAACGTAACCTAACCTAACCTAACCTAACCTAACCTAACGTAACCTAACCTAACCTAACCCAACCTAACCCAACCCAACCCAACCCAACAACACCCAACCCAACCTAACCTAACCTTACCTAACCTAACCAAATTATCCTTACCTAACCTAACCTAACCTAACGTAACCTAACCTAACCTAACCTAACGTAACCTAACCTAACCTAACGTAACCTAACCTAACCTAACCTAACGTAACCCAACCTAACCTAACCTAACCTAACCCAACTCAACCCAACCTAACCTAATCTAACCTAACCTAACCTAACCTAACCTAACAAAACCTAACCTAACCTAACCTAACCTAACCTAACGACGGTTGCAAGCGCTTTCACATTAGATATCGTAGTTCCGGACTTGTAATGTTGAAAAACACTACATCTCACTAAGTGACATTGTTTAATGCGGTTTTACGACGGTTCATATGTCAACCTAACCTAACACTCGCACTTGTATCTAAAGACGCTCAATTACACTGTTTCGTTCACAATTACGATATTTGCTTGACCTCACAGTTTCTCACCAGCTTATTACAGTACAGAACGCTGTATCTCGCTAAATGACATCGTTCTTTAAGGTTTCACGATACTTGCATGCGCTTTACCGAGAATGTCAAAACATAGCAGTTTCGCACTTGTAACGGTACAACACGCAGTATTTGGCTTGTTCATGCCGTTTTGTGTGCTTTCACATTTTACCTATCGCAGTTTCGTACTCGCAATAAAACGACACTATCTCGTTAGATGACGTCGTTTTTGGTGGATTCACGACGCTACCTAGCTTAAACTAACATAACTCAACCTAACATAACCTTCGCACTTCTATCGTTAGAAAACGTTTTACTCGCTACTTTACATTGCGTTCCTAACATTACGACGGTTTCAAGCGCTTTCACATTAGATATCGCAGTTCCCAACTTGTAAAGGTGAAAAACACTGCATCCCACGAAGTGACATTGTTTATTGCGGTTTTACGACGGTTCATACCTTAACCTAACGTAACCTAACCTAACCTAACCCAACCTAACCTAACATAACCTAACCTAACCTAACCTAACCAAACCTAACCTAACGTAACCTAACCTAACCTAACCTAACCTAACGACGTTTGCAAGCGCTTTCACATTAGATATCGCAGTTCCCGACTTGTAATGGTGAAAAACACTGCATCTCACTAAGTGACATTGCTTAATGCGGTTTTACGACGGTTCATATCTTAACCTAACCTAACATTCGTATTTGTATTGAAAAACGCTCTATTACACTGTTTCGTTCACAATTACGATATTTGCATAACCTCACAGTTTTTCACCAACTTATTGCAGTACAGAACGCTGTATCTCGCTAAATGACATTGTTCTTTAAGGTTTCACGATGCTTGCATGCGCTTTAACGAGAATATCACAATATAGCAGTTTCGCACTTGTAACGGTAGAACACGCAGTATTTGGCTCGTTCATGCCGTTTTGTGTGCTTTCACAACATTTCACCTATCGCAGTTTAATACTCGCAATAAAACAACACTATCTCTTTAGATGACTTCGTTTTTGGTAGTTTCACGACGCTACCTAGCCTAAACTAACCTAACCTAACCTAACCTAACCTTCGCACTTCTATCGTTAGAAAACGTTTTACTCGCAACTTTACAATGTTTTCTACAAGATTACGACGGTTTCATGCGCTTTCACATTAGATATCGTAGTTCCCGACTTGTAATGTTGAAAAACACTACATCTCACTAAGTGACATTGTTTAATGCGGTTTTACGATGGTTGATATGTCAACCTAACCTAACATTCGCACTCGTATCTAAAGACGCTCAATTACACTGTTTCGTTCACAATTACAATATTTGCTTGACCTCACAGTTTCTCACCAACTTATTACAGTACAGAACGCTGTATCTCGCTAAATGACATCGTTCTTTAAGGTTTCACGATACTTGCATGCGCTTTACCGAGAATGTCACAACATAGCAGTTTCGCACTTGTAACGGTACAACACGCAGTATTTGGCTTGTTCATGCCGTTTTGTGTGCTTTCACAACATTTTACCTATCGCAGTTTCGTACTCGCAATAAACAACACTATCTCGTTAGATGACGTCGTTTTTGGTGGTTTCACGACACTATCTAGCTTAAACTAACATAACTCAACCTAACATAACCTTCGCACTTCTATCGTTAGAAAACGTTTTACTCGCTACTTTACATTGCTTTCTACAACATTACGGCGGTTTCAAGCGCTTTCACATTAGATATCGCAGTTCCCAACTTGTAAAGGTGAAAAACACTGCATCTCACTAAGTGACATTGTTTAATGCGGTTTTAGCGCGGTTCATATCTTAACCTAACCTAACCTAACCCAACCTAACCTAACCCAACCTAACCTAACATAACCTAACCTAACCTAACCTAACCTAACCTAACGACGTTTGCAAGCGCTTTCACATTAGATATCGCAGTTCCCGACTTGTAATGGTGAAAAACACTGCATCTCACTAAGTGACATTGTTTAATGCGGTTTTACGACGGTTCATATCTTAACCTAACCTAACATTAGTACTTGTATGGAAAAACGCTCTATTACACTGTTTCGTTCACAATTACGATATTTGCATAACCTCACAGTTTTTCACCAACTTATTGCAGTACAGAACGCTGTATCTCGCTAAATGACATCGTTCTTTAAGGTTTCACGATGCTTGCATGCGCTTTAACAAGAATATCACATTATAGCAGTTTCGCACTTGTAACGGTACAACACGCAGTATCTGGCTTGTTCAAGCCGTTTTGTGTACTTTCACAACATTTCACCTATTTCAGTTACGTACATGCAATAAAACAACACTATCTCGTTAGATGACGTCCTTTTTGGTGGTCTCACGACGCTACATAGCTTAAACTAACATAACTCAAGCTAACCTTCGCACTTCTATCGTTAAAAAACGTTTTACTCGCAACTTTACAATGTTTTCTACAAGATTACGACGGTTTCATGCGCTTTCACATTAGATATCGTAGTTCCCGACTTGTAATTATTAAAAACACTTCATCTCACTAAGTGACATTGTTTAATGCGGTTTTACGACGGTTGATATCTCAACCTAACCTAACATTCGCACTTGTATCTAAATACGCTCAATTACACTGTTTCGTTCACAATTACGATATTTGCTTGACCTCACAGTTTCTCACCAACTTATTACAGTTCAGAACGCTGTATCTCGCTAAATGACATCGTTCTTTAAGGTTTACGATACCTTCATGCGCTTTAGCGAGAATATCACATTAAAGCAGTTTCGCACTTGTAACGGCACAAGACGCAGTGTCTGGCTAGTTCATGCCATTTTGTGTGCTTTCCCAATATTTCACCTATCGCAGTTTCGTACTCGCAATAAAACAACACTATCTCGTTAGATGACATCGTTTTTGGTGGTTTCACGGCGCTACCTAGCTCAAACTAACCGAACCTTCGCACTTCTATCGTTAGAAAACGTTTTATTCGCTACTTTACAATGTTTTCTACAAGATTACGACGGTTTCATGCGCTTTCACATTAGATATCGCAGTTCCCAACTTGTAAAGGTCAAAAACACTGCATCTCACAAAGTGACATTGTTTATTGCGGTTTTACGACGGTTCATACCTTAACCTAACGTAACCTAACCTAACCTAACCTTACCTAACCTAACCTAACCTAACCCAACCCAACCCAACCTAACCTAACCTAACCTAACCTAAACTAACCTAACCCAACCTAACCTAACCTAACCTAACCTAACCCAACCCAACCCAACCCAACCTAACCTAAGCTAACCTAACCAAACCTAACCAAACCTAACCTAACCTAACTTAACCTAACCTAACGTAACCTAACCTAACCTAACCTATTCTAACGTAACCTAACCTTACCTGACCTAACCTAACCTAATGTAACCTAACCTAACCTAACATAACCTAACGTAACCTAACCTAACCTCCCAATATTTCACCTATCGCAGTTTCGTACTCGCAATAAAACAACACTATCTCGTTAGATGACATCGTTTTTGGTGGTTTCACGACGCTACCTAGCTCAAACTAACCGAACCTTCGCACTTCTATCGTTAGAAAACGTTTTATTCGCTACTTTACAATGTTTTCTACAAGATGCCGGATGATTGGAAGGTGGGCTCGGTGACTGCACCACAATGCAGCCATCTAATCCACTTACCTTTGCAATGCAGACGGCCATTCTTGTGTTTGCCGGCCTGCAGCTGTCGAACATGATAGGCCTATCCTCGGGGGCGTCATCTATGTTGGTGCTGCCGGGCTCCGAAAGCGAGCCAGGCTCCTGCCGCCTACTGCCCACCAACTGCTCGTCCCCACCAGATATTACGTCGGAGGAACTACTATCACCGGAAATCACCGTGCTATGGAAGGCCGCATCGTCATCAACCACAGCATCATCAAGTATAAAGGAACATCACCCGCTGACGCCACTTCGTGGGCTCGGTGACTGCACCACAATGCAGCCATCTAATCCACTTACCTTTGCAATGCAGACGGCCATTCTTGTGTTTGCCGGCCTGCAGCTGTCGAACATGATAGGCCTATCCTCGGGGGCGTCATCTATGTTGGTGCTGCCGGGCTCCGAAAGCGAGCCAGGCTCCTGCCGCCTACTGCCCACCAACTGCTCGTCCCCACCGGATATTACGTCGGAGGAACTACTATCACCGGAAATCACCGTGCTATGGAAGGCCGCATCGTCATCAACCACAGCATCATCAAGTATAAAGGAACATCACCCGCTGACGCCACTTCGTGGGCTCGGTGACTGCACCACAATGCAGCCATCTAATCCACTTACCTTTGCAATGCAGGTTAGTAAATCGTATGTCCTCTTCGCTAAAAAGTCGAGTAATTACTTCCTGGTGCAGTTCCCGAGCCCCCACTGCTGTATTACTATTGCTGTTGAGTGTGCTCATATGATTCACTCGTTGCTGATCTTATCGGGTGACGTCGAAACTAATCCTGGCCCTAACGGAAACGCTGCTATTCTTACTGAGCTACAAAAGCTAAGTGCCGGCCAGGCCCAGCTGATTGCCGAAGTTCAGAGTTTGAAATCTCAACTAAGCACAACGGATAAAAGAATAACAGACTTAAACAAACGAATGGGCGATCTCGAAACACATTACCAAACTCTTCTTCCCTTCAGAAATGATATCGAAAAAACACAGACTAACGTACTCAACATGACTAAAAAAATTCAAGAGCTAGAAACTTCCCTGGATGACGCTGAAAACAGGTCGCGCCGGAATAACCTTCTATTCTACGGCATCCCTGACCCCACTAGGAATGAAACGTGGGCTGAATCTGAAAAAATGATAATCGACATCTGCAACAATAACCTTGGACTAACAGTGCAGCCTAACGACATAGAACGCGCACATCGTCTCGGTATTCCTTCACTAAACCGAAATCGTCCCATAATTGTGAAATTTTTATCATACAAAACCAGAGATGCACTTTTATCAAACGGCAGGAAACTGAAGAACACTAACTACAGCATCGGGGAGGACTTTTCCCGCCCCGTTCAATATGCGCGCAAGCAATTACTTGCATTTGCAAAAGCACGTTCGGACAAGTTCTCCTTGCGGTTCAAAACACTGCACGTCGGGTCGAAGCGCTATATATTTGACGCATCATCACACATGGTTAAGGAAATTGCATAGCGGTTACCCCGCCAACAAAGAGCAATAAAACGCCAAACGGCTTCCCCATGTCATGATCTCTCGTTTTCCGTAATATTCACTAACATACGTAGCCTTCTTCCAAAACGTGAACTCATATCCAACATTATCTCGTCATGAAAAAGCAACATACTCGTATTAACAGAAACGTGGCTTACCAGCGATATAACGGATGCGGAAATATTAACTGACTTACAGGACTTCCACGTGTACCGAAATGACCGAAATGGCTCACGGGGGGGCGGAGTACTTATCGCAGTTCATCGGGGCATATCTTGCTCCGTTGTTAACGTCGATTCCGATACCGAATCCCTGTGGCTAATTTGTCGTACTAACACCGTAACTGTCCTACTTGGCGTCTGCTACAGGCCCCCGCAAACGGATCCAAATTTTCCATGTCATCTGAACAATTCCATTCAAAAACTTACTTCCGCTTACCCAAAGGCTCGCATTCTTCTGTTCGGTGATTTTAACTACCCTAATATTGACTGGCAAAACATAGTTACTTCTACATTATCATGTCACGCAGAGGCGAAAAACTTCCTCGATGTATGTCTCAACTTTAACCTTACACAATTAGTCGCCCAACCAACCCGTGTCACACGAGGATCAGCAAATATTCTCGACCTGATATTAACCAATAGCCCCGAGAACCTATTATCTATTACTTACCTTCCTGAGATCAGCGACCACAAGGTCATACATGCTTTATTTTCATTTACCTCGACCAAAAAACAGACGACTAATAAAACAATTGTTCTTTATGATAAGGGTAACTAAAGTGCAATATCTGAAGATCTCAGTAACTCTTTTAATCAGTATGAATCTACATTTCACACGCGCTCAGTTCATGACAACTGGTTGATCTTTAAGGACAAAGTAAATCACCTCTCTGATATGTTTATCCCGAAGATTACTTTTCAAACTAACCGCAATAAACCATGGTTTTCTCGGCATTTAAAAAAACTTGAAAACAAAAAGAAACGACTTTTTCGTACCGCCAAACGCAACGGCAAGCCTACTGCATGGCAAAAATACATCGAAGCTGAAAAATCATATTTGCTATCTGTTCGTAAAGCCAAATACTCGTTTTACCATATAGACTTACCTAATCTCTTAATCAGGAACCCCAAGCAATTCTGGCAAGTTCTAAACCCCACACATCCTTCCGATATTAAAATAACGAATGATTCACACGAGACAGTGACTGACCATGATTGCGCAGAAATATTCAATGAAGCATTTGCATCTGTCTTCACTACTGAACTTGACATGCCCTCACAGTCGCCATCATTTAGCGTAGAAACTTTCATGCCTGCTGTCACCTTCTTCGAAGAAGGCATTTCATCTATAATCCACAAATTAAAACTTTCTTCATCAGCTGGTATGGATTCCATCAACTCGAAACTCCTCAAGAATGTGAAATCGACTTGCGCAGCATACTTATGTCTTATCTTCTCACAGTCACTCACCTCAGGAATCATGCCGGATGATTGGAAAACGGGCAAGGTCGTTCCAGTCTACAAATCAGGTAACAGAAACTCACCCTTGAACTACCGCCCCATTTCATTAACCAGCGTGCCTTGTAAGATCATGGAACACGTCATCTACTCACAAATCTTCAATTTTTTGGACTCCAACGAATTTTTTCATCCTTCACAGCACGGATTTCGAAAGGGCCTTTCTTGCGAAACCCAATTAGCACAATTCGTTCATGACCTACAGACTAATCTCGACTGTAATATCCAAACCGACTCAATATTCCTTGATTTTGCAAAAGCTTTCGACAAGGTTCCTCACCAGCGTCTGTTACTGAAACTTTCAAAACTAAACTTGCATCCTAACATCTTCAGGTGGCTTGAGGAGTTTCTAACTAACCGCTCGCAATCTGTCTATCTTAACGGCCACCTGTCTAAACCACTCCCAGTCACCTCAGGCGTCCCACAAGGGTCTGTTCTCGGTCCTCTCCTATTCCTAATATATATTAATGACTTACCATTGCATGTTTCCTGTAACATTCGCATGTTCGCTGACGATTGCGTAATCTATCATACTATTACTAATTGTCATGACCATCACATCCTTCAGAGCAACCTTAACAATATAATAAACTGGTGTAATATTTGGCTAATGACTCTCAACCCCACTAAATGCAAACTCTTGTCCTTCTCTCGTCGTCACAATCCCTCTCGCTTTCAGTATTCTATTTCTAAATCATGTATCGAATTAGTAGAATCGTATAAATATCTAGGAGTCACCCTTTGTTCTAATTTATCATGGCGCGCCCATATTACAAACATCATTTCAGCATCGAACAAAACACTGGGTTTTCTTAAACGCCACCTTCGCCTTTCCCCACCACATGTTAGATTACTCGCGTATAAATCGCTTATAAGACCAAAATTAGAATACGCATCTGCCATCTGGAGCCCCCATCAAGCATACTTAATCACTGCCTTGGAAGGTGTTCAAAATCGGGCCACCCGTTTCATCCATTCCTCATATTCATATGACATCAGCATTTCACCATTGAAACATGAATCTGGCCTATCACTCCTTTCTTATCGTCGCCGCATTGCTAGCCTAACCCTTTATCATAAGTTTTTTTATTCTTCACTCAATCAAGCTCCTTATATAACAGCCGCCTCACGCATTTCCCACCGCACCAGTCATTCACTTCAAGTTGCCCGCCCGCCATCACGCACCACTACGTTTGCTGCTTCGTTTTTCCTCAGAGCAGCTTCAGACTGGAACGGCCTGCCCTACGACATTGTCACAATTGCCTCATCATCTACCTTCCTGGAACGCCTCACCGATCATCTGCCATGTTAATTCAATTTTAACTGTTTGTTTGCAATGTTACTTGAATCTCCGCTGTTTTGAATTGTAATCCCACCCCTTATGTAACACCCCCTGAATGGGGGCCTTTAAGGAAATAAAACTGAACTGAACTGAACTAACCTAACCTAACCTAACCTAACGTAACCTAACCTAACCTAACCCAACCTAACCCAACCCAACCCAACCCAACAACACCCAACCTAACCTAACCTAACCTAACCTTACCTAACCTAACCTAACCTAACCTAACCCAACTCAACCCAACCTAACCTAATCTAACCTAACCTAACCTAACCTAACCTAACAAAACCTAACCTAACCTAACCTAACCTAACCTAACGACGGTTGCAAGCGCTTTCACATTAGATATCGCAGTTCCCGACTTTTAATGGTGAAAAACACTGCATCTCACTAATTGACATTGTTTAATGCGGTTTTACGACGGTTCATATCTTAACCTAACCTAACATTCGCACAAGTATCTAAAAACGCTCTATTACACTGTTTTGTTCACAATTACCATATTTGCATCACCTCACAGTTTTTCACCAACTTATTGCAGTACAGAACGTTGTATCTCGCTAAATGACATTGTTCTTTAAGGTTTCACGATGCTTGCATGCGCTTTAACGAGAATATCACAATATAGCAGTTTCGCACTTGTAACGGTAGAACACGCAGTATTTGGCTTGTTCATGCCGTTTTGTGTGCTTTCACAACATTTCACCTATCGCAGTTTAATACTTGCTATAAAACAACACTATCTCGTTAGATGACGTCGTTTTTGGTAGTTTCACGACGCTACCTAGCTGAAACTAACCTAACCTAACCTAACCTTCGCACTTCTATCGTTAGAAAACGTTTTACTCGCAACTTTACAATGTTTTCTACAAGATTACGACGGTTTCATGCGCTTTCACATTAGATATCGTAGTTCCCGACTTGTAATGTTGAAAAACACTACATCTCACTAAGTGACATTGTTTAATGCGGTTTTACGACGGTTGATGTGTCAACCTAACCTAACATTCGCACTTGTATTTAAAGACGCTCAATTACACTGTTTCGTTCACAATTACGATATTTGCTTGACCTCACAGTTTCGCACCAACTTATTACAGTACAGAACGCTGTATCTCGCTAAATGACATCGTTCTTTAAGGTTTCACGATACTTGCATGCGCTTTACCGAGAATGTCAAAACATAGCAGTTTCGCACTTGTAACGGTACAACACGCAGTATTTGGCTTGTTCATGCCGTTTTGTGTGCTTTCACATTTTACCTATCGCAGTTTCGTACTCGCAATAAAACAACACTATCTCGTTAGATGACGTCGTTTTTGGTGGTTTCATGACGCTACCTAGTTCAAACTAACCGAACCTTCGCACTTCTATCGTTAGAAAACGTTTTATTCGCTACTTTACAATGTTTTCTACAAGATTACGACGGTTTCATGCGCTTTCACATTAGATATCGCAGTTCCCAACTTGTAAAGGTGAAAAACACTGCATCTCACTAAGTGACATCGTTTATTGCGGTTTTACGACGGTTCATACCTTAACCTAACGTAACCTAACCTAACCTAACCCAA
Organism: Rhipicephalus microplus; assembly: GCF_043290135.1. Taxonomy (NCBI): domain Eukaryota; kingdom Metazoa; phylum Arthropoda; class Arachnida; order Ixodida; family Ixodidae; genus Rhipicephalus; species Rhipicephalus microplus. Next base: position 1,772,455 of record NW_027464633.1, read on the forward strand.
CCTAACCTAACATAACCTAACCTAACCTAACCTAACCTAACCAAACCTAACCTAACCTAACCTAACCTTACCTAACCTAACCAAATTATCCTTACCTAACCTAACGTAACCTAACCTAACCTAACCTAACGTAACCTAACCTAACCTAATGTAACCTAACCTAACCTAACCTAACCTAACCCAACTCAACCCAACCTAACCTAATCTAACCTAACCTAACCTAACCTAACCTAACCTAACCTAACGACGGTTGCAAGCGCTTTCACATTAGATATCGCAGTTCCCGACTTTTAATGGTGAAAAACACTGCATCTCACTAATTGACATTGTTTAATGCGGTTTTACGACGGTTCATATCTTAACTTAACCAAACATTCGCACTTGTATCTAAAAACGCTCTATTACACTGTATTGTTCACAATTACCATATTTGCATAACCTCACAGTTTTTCACCAACTTATTGCAGTACAGAACGCTGTATCTCGCTAAATGAAATTGTTCTTTAAGGTTTCACGATGCTTGCATGCGCTTTAACGAGAATATCACAATATAGCAGTTTCGCACTTGTAACGGTAGAACACGCAGTATTTGGCTTGTTCATGCCGTTTTGTGTGCTTTCACAACATTTCACCTATCGCAGTTTAATACTCGCAATAAAACAACACTATCTCTTTAGATGACGTCGTTTTTGGTAGTTTCACGACGCTACCTAGCCTAAACTAACCTAACCTAACCTAACCTTCGCACTTCTATCGTTAGAAAACGTTTTACTCGCAACTTTACAATGTTTTCTACAAAATTACGACGGTTTCATGCGCTTTCACATTAGATATCGTAGTTCCCGACTTGTAAAGGTGAAAAACACTGCATCTCACTAAGTGACATTGTTTAATGCGGTTTTAGCGCGGTTCGTATCTTAACCTAACCTAACCTAACCTAACCTAACCCAACCTAACCTAACATAACCTAACCTAACCTAACCTAACCAAACCTAACCTAACGTAACCTAACCTAACCTAACCTACCCTAACCTAACCTAACGACGTTTGCAAGCGCTTTCACATTAGATATCGCAGTTCCCGACTTGTAAAGGTGAAAAACACTGCATCTCACTAAGTGACATTGTTTATTGCGGTTTTACGACGGTTCATATCTTAACCTAACCTAACATTCGTACTTGTATGGAAAAACGCTCTATTACACTGTTTCGTTCACAATTACGATATTTGCATAACCTCACAGTTTTTCACAAACTTATTGCAGTACACAACGGTGTATCTCGCTAAATGACATCGTTCTTTAAGGTTTCACGATGGTTGCATGCGCTTTAACAAGAATATCACATTATAGCAGTTTCGCACTTGTAACGGTACAACACGCAGTATCTGGCTTGTTCAAGCCGTTTTGTGTGCTTTCACATTTCACCTATTGCAGTTACGTACATGCAATAAAACAACGCTATCTCGTTAGATGACGTTGTTTTTGGTAGTTTCAAGACGCTACCTAGCTTAAACTAACATAACTCAACCTAACATAACCTTCGCACTTCTATCGTTAGAAAACGTTTAACTCGCTACTTTACATTGCTTTCTACAACAATACGACGGTTTCAAGCGCTTTCACATTAGATATCACAGTTCCCAACTTGTAAAGGTGAAAAACACTGCATCTCACTAAGTGACATTGTTTAATGCGGTTTTACGACGGTTCATACCTTAACCTAACGTAACCTAACCTAACCTAACCTAACCTTACCTAACCTAACCTAACCTAACCCAACCCAACCCAACCCAACCTAACCTAACCTAACCTAACCTAAACTAACCTAACCCAACCTAACCTAACCTAACCCAACCCAACCCAACCCAACCTAACCTAACCTAAGCTAACCTAACCAAACCTAACCTAACTTAACCTAACCTAACGTAACCTAACCTAACCTAACCTATTCTAACGTAACCTAACCTTTCCTGACCTAACCTAACCTAACGTAACCTAACCTAACCTAACCTAACATAACCTAACCTAACCTAACCTAACCTAACCTAACGTAACCTAACCTAACCTAACCTAACCTAACCCAACCTAACCCAACCCAAACCAACAACACCCAACCCAACCTAACCTAACCTAACCTAACCAAATTATCCTTACCTAACCTAACCTAACCTAACGTAACCTAACCTAACCTAACCTAACCTAACGTAACCTAACCTAACCTAACCTAACCTAACCTAACCTAACCTAACCTAACCCAACCTAACCTAACCTAACCTAACCCAACTCAACCCAACCTAACCTAATCTAACCTAACCTAACCTAACCTAACCTAACAAAACCTAACCTAACCTAACCTAACCTAACCTAACGACGGTTGCAAGCGCTTTCACATTAGATATCGCAGTTCCCGACTTTTAATGGTGAAAAACACTGCATCTCACTAATTGACATTGTTTAATGCGGTTTTACGACGGTTCATATCTTAACCTAACCTAACATTCGCACTTGTATCTAAAACCGCTCTATTACACTGTTTTGTTCACAATTACCATATTTGCATAACCTCACAGTTTTTCACCAACTTATTGCAGTACAGAACGCTGTATCTCGCTAAATGACATTGTTCTTTAAGGTTTCACGATACTTGCATGCGCTTTACCGAGAATGTCAAAACATAGCAGTTTCGCACTTGTAACGGTACAACACGCAGTATTTGGCTTGTTCATGCCGTTTTGTGTGCTTTCACATTTTACCTATCGCAGTTTCAAACTCGCAATAAAACAACACTATCTCGTTAGATGACGTCGTTTTTGGTGGTTTCACGATGCTACCTAGCTTAAACTAACATAACTCAACCTAACATAACCTTCGCACTTCTATCGTTAGAAAACGTTTTACTCGCTACTTTACATTGCTTTCTACAACATTACGACGGTTTCAAGCGCTTTCACATTAGATATCGCTGTTCCCAACTTGTAAAGGTGAAAAACACTGCATCTCACTAAGTGACATTGTTTATTGCGGTTTTACAACGGTTCATACCTTAACCTAACGTAACCTAACCTAACCTAACCCAACCTAACCTAACCTAACCTAACCTAACCAAACCTAACCTAACGTAACCTAACCTAACCTAACCTAACGACGTTTGCAAGCGCTTTCACATTAGATATCGCAGTTCCCGACTTGTAATGGTGAAAAACACTGCATCTCAATAAGTGACATTGTTTAATGCGGTTTTACGACGGTTCATATCTTAACCTAACCTAACATTCGTACTTGTATTGAAAAACGCTCTATTACACTGTTTCGTTCACAATTACGATATTTGCATAACCTCACAGTTTTTCACCAACTTATTGCAGTACAGAACGCTGTATCTCGCTAAATGACATTGTTCTTTAAGGTTTCACGATGCTTGCATGCGCTTTAACGAGAATATCACAATATAGCAGTTTCGCACTTGTAACGGTAGAACACGCAGTATTTGGCTTGTTCATGCCGTTTTGTGTGCTTTCACAACATTTCACCTATCGCAGTTTAATACTCGCAATAAAACAACACTATCTCTTTAGATGACGTCGTTTTTGGTAGTTTCACGACGCTACATAGCCTAAACTAACCTAACCCAACCTAACCTTCGCACTTCTATCGTTAGAAAACGTTTTACTCGCAACTTTACAATGTTTTCTACAAGATTACGACGGTTTCATGCGCTTTCACATTAGATATCGTAGTTCCCGACTTGTAATGTTGAAAAACACTACATCTCACTAAGTGACATTGTTTAATGCGGTTTTACGATGGTTGATATGTCAACCTAACCTAACATTCGCACTTGTATCTAAAGACGCTCAATTACACTGTTTCGTTCACAATTACGATATTTGCTTGACCTCACAGTTTCTCACCAACTTATTACAGTACAGAACGCTGTATCTCGCTAAATGACATCGTTCTTTAAGGTTTCACGATACTTGCATGCGCTTTACCGAGAATGTCACAACATAGCAGTTTCGCACTTGTAACGGTACAACACGCAGTATTTGGCTTGTTCATGCCGTTTTGTGTGCTTTCACAACATTTTACCTATCGCAGTTTAATACTCGCTATAAAACAACACTATCTCGTTAGATGACGTCGTTTTTGGTAGTTTCACGACGCTACCTAGCTTAAACTAACCTAACCTAACCTAACCTTCGCACTTCTATCGTTAGAAAACGTTTTACTCGCTACTTTACATTGCTTTCTACAACAATACGACGGTTTCAAGCGCTTTCACATTAGATATCACAGTTCCCAACTTGTAAAGGTGAAAAACACTGCATCTCACTAAGTGACATTGTTTAATGCGGTTTTACGACGGTTCATACCTTAACCTAACGTAACCTAACCTAACCTAACCCAACCTAACCTAACATAACCTAACCTAACCAAACCTAACCTAACGTAACCTAACCTAACCTAACCTAACCTATTCTAACATAACGACGTTTGCAAGCGCTTTCACATTAGATATCGCAGTTCCCGACTTTTAATGGTGAAAAACACTGCATCTCACTAATTGACATTTGTTTAATGCGGTTTTACGACGGTTCATATCTTAACCTAACCTAACATTCGCACATATATCTAAAAACCCTCTATTACACTGTTTTGTTCACAATTACCATATTTGCATAACCTCACAGTTTCTCACCAACTTATTGCAGTACAGAACGTTGTATCTCGCTAAATGACATTGTTCTTTAAGGTTTCACGATGCTTGCATGCGCTTTAACGAGAATATCACAATATAGCAGTTTCGCACTTGTAACGGTAGAACACGCAGTATTTGGCTTGTTCATGCCGTTTTGTGTGCTTTCAGAACATTTCACCTATCGCAGTTTAATACTCGCTATAAAACAACACTATCTCGTTAGATGACGTCGTTTTTTGTAGTTTCACGACGCTACCTAGCTTAAACTAACCTAACCTAACCTTCGCACTTCTATCGTTAGAAAACGTTTTACTCACCACTTTACAATGTTTTCTACAAGATTACGACGGTTTCATGCGCTTTCACATTAGATATCGTAGTTCCCGACTTGTAATGTTGAAAAACACTACATCTCACTAAGTGACATTGTTTAATGCGGTTTTACGACGGTTCATATCTTAACCTAACCTAACATTCGCACTTGAATCTAAAAACGCTCTATTACAGTGTTTTGTTCACAATTACCATATTTGCATAACCTCACAGTTTTTCACCAACTTATTGCAGTACAGAACGTTGTATCTCGCTAAATGACATTGTTCTTTAAGGTTTCACGATGCTTGCATGCGCTTTAACGAGAATATCACAATATAGCAGTTTCGCACTTGTAACGGTATAACACGCAGTATTTGGCTTGTTCATGCCGTTTTGTGTGCTTTCACAACATTTCACCTATCGCAGTTTAATACTCGCTATAAAACAACACTATCTCGTTAGATGACGTCGTTTTTTGTAGTTTCACGACGCTACCTAGCTTAAACTAACCTAACCTAACCTTCGCACTTCTATCGTTAGAAAACGTTTTACTCACCACTTTACAATGTTTTCTACAAGATTACGACGGTTTCATGCGCTTTCACATTAGATATCGTAGTTCCCGACTTGTAATGTTGAAAAACACTACATCTCACTAAGTGACATTGTTTAATGCGGTTTTACGACGGTTCATATCTTAACCTAACCTAACATTCGCACTTGAATCTAAAAACGCTCTATTACACTGTTTTGTTCACAATTACCATATTTGCGTAACCTCACAGTTTTTCACCAACTTATTGCAGTACAGAACGTTGTATCTCGCTAAATGACATTGTTCTTTAAGGTTTCACGATGCTTGCATGCGCTTTAACGAGAATATCACAATATAGCAGTTTCGCACTTGTAACGGTATAACACGCAGTATTTGGCTTGTTCATGCCGTTTTGTGTGCTTTCACAACATTTCACCTATCGCAGTTTAATACTCGCTATAAAACAACACTATCTCGTTAGATGACGTCGTTTTTGGTAGTTTCACGACGCTACCTAGCTTAAACTAACCTAACCTAACCTAACCTTCGCACTTCTATCGTTAGAAAACGTTTTACTCACCACTGTACAATGTTTTCTACAAGATTACGACGGTTTCATGCGCTTTCACATTAGATATCGCAGTTCCCAACTTGTAAAGGTGAAAAACACTGCATCTCACTAAGTGACATTGTTTAATGCGGTTTTAGCGCGGTTCATATCTTAACCTAACCTAACCTAACCTAACCTAACCCAACCTAACCTAACATAACCTAACCTAACCTAACCTAACCATACCTAACCTAACGTAACCTAACCTAACCTAACCTAACCTAACCTAACCTAACGACGTTTGCAAGCGCTTTCACATTAGACATCGCAGTTCCAGACTTGTAATGGTGAAAAACACAGCATCTCACTAAGTGACATTGTTTAATGCGGTTTTAGCGCGGTTCATATCTTAACCTAACCTAACCTAACCTAACCTAACCCAACCTAACCTAACATAACCTAACCTAACCTAACCTAACCATACCTAACCTAACGTAACCTAACCTAACCTAACCTAACCTAACCTAACCTAACCTAACGACGTTTGCAAGCGCTTTCACATTAGACATCGCAGTTCCCGACTTGTAATGGTGAAAAACACAGCATCTCACTAAGTGACACTGTTTAATGCGGTTTTAGCGCGGTTCATATCTTAACCTAACCTAACCTTACCTAACCCAACCTAACCTAACCTAACCTAACCAAACCTTACCTAAAATCCCTAACCTAACCTAACCTAACCTAACCTAACCTAACCAAACCTAACCTAACGTAACCTAACGTAACCTAACCTAACCTAACCTAACCTAACGACGTTTGCAAGCGCTTTCACATTAGATATTGCAGTTCCCGACTTGTAAAGGTGAAAAACACTGCATCTCACTAAGTGACATTGTTTAATGCGGTTTTACGACGGTTCATATCTTAACCTAACCTAACATTCGTACTTGTATGGAAAAACGCTCTATTACACTGTTTCGTTCCCAATTACGATATTTGCATAACCTCACAGTTTTTCACCAACTTATTGCAGTACAGAACGCTGTATCTCGCTAAATGACATCGTTCTTTAAGGTTTCACGATGGTTGCATGCGCTTTAACAAGAATATCACATTATAGCAGTTTCGCACTTGTAACGGTACAACACGCAGTATCTGGCTTGTTCAAGCCGTTTTGTGTGCTTTCACAACATTTCACCTATTGCAGTTACGTACATGCAATAAAACAACGCTATCTCGTTAGATGACGTTGTTTTTGGTAGTTTCAAGACGCTACCTAGCTTAAACTAACATAACTCAACCTAACATAACCTTCGCACTTCTATCGTTAGAAAACGTTTTACTCGCTACTTTACATTGCTTTCTACAACAATACGACGGTTTCAAGCGCTTTCACATTAGATATCACAGTTCCCAACTTGTAAAGGTGAAAAACACTGCATCTCACTAAGTGACATTGTTTAATGCGGTTTTACGACGGTTCATACCTTAACCTAACGTAACCTAACCTAACCTAACCCAACCTAACCTAACATAACCTAACCTAACCAAACCTAACCTAACGTAACCTAACCTAACCTAACCTAACCTAATCTAACATAACGACGTTTGCAAGCGCTTTCACATTAGATATCGCAGTTCCCGACTTTTAATGGTGAAAAACACTGCATCTCACTAATTGACATTTGTTTAATGCGGTTTTACGACGGTTCATATCTTAACCTAACCTAACATTCGCACTTATATCTAAAAACCCTCTATTACACTGTTTTGTTCACAATTACCATATTTGCATAACCTCACAGTTTCTCACCAACTTATTGCAGTACAGAACGTTGTATCTCGCTAAATGACATTGTTCTTTAAGGTTTCACGATGCTTGCATGCGCTTAAACGAGAATATCACAATATAGCAGTTTCGCACTTGTAACGGTAGAACACGCAGTATTTGGCTTGTTCATGCCGTTTTGTGTGCTTTCACAACATTTCACCTATCGCAGTTTAATACTCGCTATAAAACAACACTATCTCGTTAGATGACGTCGTTTTTTGTAGTTTCACGACGCTACCTAGCTTAAACTAACCTAACCTAACCTTCGCACTTCTATCGTTAGAAAACGTTTTACTCACCACTTTACAATGTTTTCTACAAGATTACGACGGTTTCATGCGCTTTCACATTAGATATCGTAGTTCCCGACTTGTAATGTTGAAAAACACTACATCTCACTAAGTGACATTGTTTAATGCGGTTTTACGACGGTTCATATCTTAACCTAACCTAACATTCGCACTTGAATCTAAAAACGCTCTATTACAGTGTTTTGTTCACAATTACCATATTTGCATAACCTCACAGTTTTTCACCAACTTATTGCAGTACAGAACGTTGTATCTCGCTAAATGACATTGTTCTTTAAGGTTTCACGATGCTTGCATGCGCTTTAACGAGAATATCACAATATAGCAGTTTCGCACTTGTAACGGTATAACACGCAGTATTTGGCTTGTTCATGCCGTTTTGTGTGCTTTCACAACATTTCACCTATCGCAGTTTAATACTCGCTATAAAACAACACTATCTCGTTAGATGACGTCGTTTTTTGTAGTTTCACGACGCTACCTAGCTTAAACTAACCTAACCTAACCTTCGCACTTCTATCGTTAGAAAACGTTTTACTCACCACTTTACAATGTTTTCTACAAGATTACGACGGTTTCATGCGCTTTCACATTAGATATCGTAGTTCCCGACTTGTAATGTTGAAAAACACTACATCTCACTAAGTGACATTGTTTAATGCGGTTTTACGACGGTTCATATCTTAACCTAACCTAACATTCGCACTTGAATCTAAAAACGCTCTATTACACTGTTTTGTTCACAATTACCATATTTGCATAACCTCACAGTTTTTCACCAACTTATTGCAGTACAGAACGTTGTATCTCGCTAAATGACATTGTTCTTTAAGGTTTCACGATGCTTGCATGCGCTTTAACGAGAATATCACAATATAGCAGTTTCGCACTTGTAACGGTATAACACGCAGTATTTGGCTTGTTCATGCCGTTTTGTGTGCTTTCACAACATTTCACCTATCGCAGTTTAATACTCGCTATAAAACAACACTATCTCGTTAGATGACGTCGTTTTTGGTAGTTTCACGACGCTACCTAGCTTAAACTAACCTAACCTAACCTAACCTTCGCACTTCTATCGTTAGAAAACGTTTTACTCACCACTGTACAATGTTTTCTACAAGATTACGACGGTTTCATGCGCTTTCACATTAGATATCGCAGTTCCCAACTTGTAAAGGTGAAAAACACTGCATCTCACTAAGTGACATTGTTTAATGCGGTTTTAGCGCGGTTCATATCTTAACCTAACCTAACCTAACCTAACCTAACCCAACCTAACCTAACATAACCTAACCTAACCTAACCTAACCATACCTAACCTAACGTAACCTAACCTAACCTAACCTAACCTAACCTAACCTAACCTAACGACGTTTGCAAGCGCTTTCACATTAGACATCGCCGTTCCCGACTTGTAATGGTGAAAAACACAGCATCTCACTAAGTGACACTGTTTAATGCGGTTTTAGCGCGGTTCATATCTTAACCTAACCTAACCTTACCTAACCCAACCTAACCTAACCTAACCTAACCAAACCTTACCTAAAATCCCTAACCTAACCTAACCTAACCTAACCAAACCTAACCTAACGTAACCTAACGTAACCTAACCTAACCTAACCTAACCTAACGACGTTTGCAAGCGCTTTCACATTAGATATCGCAGTTCCCGACTTGTAAAGGTGAAAGACACTGCATCTCACTAAGTGACATTGTTTAATGCGGTTTTACGACGGTTCATATCTTAACCTAACCTAACATTCGTACTTGTATGGAAAAACGCTCTATTACACTGTTTCGTTCACAATTACGATATTTGCATAACCTCACAGTTTTTCACCAACTTATTGCAGTACAGAACGCTGTATCTCGCTAAATGACATCGTTCTTTAAGGTTTCACGATGGTTGCATGCGCTTTAACAAGAATATCACATTATAGCAGTTTCGCACTTGTAACGGTACAACACGCAGTATCTGGCTTGTTAAAGCCGTTTTGTGTGCTTTCACAACATTTCACCTATTGCAGTTACGTACATGCAATAAAACAACGCTATCTCGTTAGATGACGTTGTTTTTGGTAGTTTCAAGACGTTACCTAGCTTAAACTAACATAACTCAACCTAACATAACCTTCGCACTTCTATCGTTAGAAAACGTTTTACTCGCTACTTTACATTGCTTTCTACAACAATACGACGGTTTCAAGCGCTTTCACATTAGATATGACAGTTCCCAACTTGTAAAGGTGAAAAACACTGCATCTCACTAAGTGACATTGTTTAATGCGGTTTTACGACGGTTCATACCTTAACCTAACGTAACCTAACCTAACCTAACCTAACCTTACCTAACCTAACCTAACCTAACCCAACCCAACCCAACCCAACCTAACCTAACCTAAACTAACCTAACCCAACCTAACCTAACCTAACCTAACCCAACCCAACCCAACCCAACCTAACCTAACCTAAGCTAACCTAACCAAACCTAACCTAACTTAACCTAACCTAACGTAACCTAACCTAACCTAACCTATTCTAACGTAACCTAACCTTTCCTGACCTAACCTAACCTAACATAACCTAACGTAACCTAACCTAACCTAACCTAACCTAACGTAACCTAACCTAACCTAACCTAACCCAACCTAACCCAACCCAACCCAACCCAAACCAACAACACCCAACCCAACCTAACCTAACCTAACCTAACCTTACCTAACCTAACCAAATTATCCTTACCTAACCTAACCTAACCTAACGTAACCTAACCTAACCTAACCTAACCTAACCTAACGTAACCTAACCTAACCTAACCTAACGTAACCTAACCTAACCTAACCCAACCTAACCTAACCTAACCTAACCTAACCCAACTCAACCCAACCTAACCTAATCTAACCTAACCTAACCTAACCTAACCTAACAAAACCTAACCTAACCTAACCTAACCTAACCTAACGACGGTTGCAAGCGCTTTCACATTAGATATCGCAGTTCCCGACTTTTAATGGTGAAAAACACTGCATCTCACTAATTGACATTGTTTAATGCGGTTTTACGACGGTTCATATCTTAACCTAACCTAACATTCGCACTTGTATTGAAAAACGCTCTATTACACTGTTTCGTTCACAATTACGATATTTGCATAACGTCACAGTTTTTCACCAACTTATTGCAGTACAGAACGCTGTATCTCGCTAAATGACATTGTTCTTTAAGGTTTCACGATGCTTGCATGCGCTTTAACGAGAATATCACAATATAGCAGTTTCGCACTTGTAACGGTAGAACACGCAGTATTTGGCTTGTTCATGCCGTTTTGTGTGCTTTCAAAACATTTCACCTATCGCAGTTTAATACTCGCAATAAAACAACACTATCTCTTTAGATGACGTCGTTTTTGGTAGTTTCACGACGCTACCTAGCCTAAACTAACCTAACCTAACCTAACCTTCGCACTTCTATCGTTAGAAAACGTTTTACTCGCAACTTTACAATGTTTTCTACAAGATTACGACGGTTTCATGCGCTTTCACATTAGATATCGTAGTTCCCGACTTGTAATATTGAAAAACACTACATCTCACTAAGTGACATTGTTTAATGCGGTTTTACGATGGTTGATATGTCAACCTAACCTAACATTCGCACTTGTATCTAAAGACGCTCAATTACACTGTTTCGTTCACAATTACGATATTTGCTTGACCTCACAGTTTCTCACCAACTTATTACAGTACAGAACCCTGTATCTCGCTAAATGACATCGTTCTTTAAGGTTTCACGATACTTGCATGCGCTTTACCGAGAATGTCACAACATAGCAGTTTCGCACTTGTAACGGTACAACACGCAGTATTTGGCTTGTTCATGCCGTTTTGTGTGCTTTCACAACATTTTACCTATCGCAGTTTCGTACTCGCAATAAACAACACTATCTCGTTAGATGACGTCGTTTTTGGTGGTTTCACGACGCTACCTAGCTTAAACTAACATAACTCAACCTAACATAACCTTCGCACTTCTATCGTTAGAAAACGTTTTACTCGCTACTTTACATTGCTTTCTACAACATTACGACGGTTTCAAGCGCTTTCACATTAGATATCGCAGTTCCCAACTTGTAAAGGTGAAAAACACTGCATCTCACTAAGTGACATTGTTTAATGCGGTTTTACGACGGTTCATACCTTAACCTAACGTAACCTAACCTAACCTAACCCAACCTAACCTAACATAACCTAACCTAACCTAACCTAACCTAACCTAACCAAACCTAACCTAACGTAACCTAACCTAACCTAACCTAACCTAACCTAACGACGTTTGCAAGCGCTTTCACATTAGATATCGCAGTTCCCGACTTTTAATGGTGAAAAACACTGCATCTCACTAATTGACATTTGTTTAATGCGGTTTTACGACGGTTCATATCTTAACCTACCTAACATTCGCACTTATATCTAAAAACGCTCTTTTACACTGTTTTGTTCACAATTACCATATTTGCATAACCTCACAGTTTCTCACCAACTTATTGCAGTACAGAACGTTGTATCTCGCTAAATGACATTGTTCTTTAAGGTTTCACGATGCTTGCATGCGCTTTAACGAGAATATCACAATATAGCAGTTTCGCACTTGTAACGGTAGAACACGCAGTATTTGGCTTGTTCATGCCGTTTTGTGTGCTTTCACAACATTTCACCTATCGCAGTTAAATACTCGCTATAAAACAACACTATCTCGTTAGATGACGTCGTTTTTTGTAGTTTCACGACGCTACCTAGCTTAAACTAACCTAACCTAACCTTCGCACTTCTATCGTTAGAAAACGTTTTACTCACCACTTTACAATGTTTTCTACAAGATTACGACGGTTTCATGCGCTTTCACATTAGATATCGTAGTTCCCGACTTGTAATGTTGAAAAACACTACATCTCACTAAGTGACATTGTTTAATGCGGTTTTACGACGGTTCATATCTTAACCTAACCTAACCTTACCTAACCCAACCTAACCTAACCTAACCTAACCAAACCTTACCTAAAATCCCTAACCTAACCTAACCTAACCTAACCTAACCTAACCTAACCAAACCTAACCTAACGTAACCTAACGTAACCTAACCTAACCTAACCTAACCTAACGACGTTTGCAAGCGCTTTCACATTAGATATTGCAGTTCCCGACTTGTAAAGGTGAAAAACACTGCATCTCACTAAGTGACATTGTTTAATGCGGTTTTACGACGGTTCATATCTTAACCTAACCTAACATTCGTACTTGTATGGAAAAACGCTCTATTACACTGTTTCGTTCCCAATTACGATATTTGCATAACCTCACAGTTTTTCACCAACTTATTGCAGTACAGAACGCTGTATCTCGCTAAATGACATCGTTCTTTAAGGTTTCACGATGGTTGCATGCGCTTTAACAAGAATATCACATTATAGCAGTTTCGCACTTGTAACGGTACAACACGCAGTATCTGGCTTGTTCAAGCCGTTTTGTGTGCTTTCACAACATTTCACCTATTGCAGTTACGTACATGCAATAAAACAACGCTATCTCGTTAGATGACGTTGTTTTTGGTAGTTTCAAGACGCTACCTAGCTTAAACTAACATAACTCAACCTAACATAACCTTCGCACTTCTATCGTTAGAAAACGTTTTACTCGCTACTTTACATTGCTTTCTACAACAATACGACGGTTTCAAGCGCTTTCACATTAGATATCACAGTTCCCAACTTGTAAAGGTGAAAAACACTGCATCTCACTAAGTGACATTGTTTAATGCGGTTTTACGACGGTTCATACCTTAACCTAACGTAACCTAACCTAACCTAACCCAACCTAACCTAACATAACCTAACCTAACCAAACCTAACCTAACGTAACCTAACCTAACCTAACCTAACCTAACCTAACATAACGACGTTTGCAAGCGCTTTCACATTAGATATCGCAGTTCCCGACTTTTAATGGTGAAAAACACTGCATCTCACTAATTGACATTTGTTTAATGCGGTTTTACGACGGTTCATATCTTAACCTAACCTAACATTCGCACTTATATCTAAAAACGCTCTATTACACTGTTTTGTTCACAATTACCATATTTGCATAACCTCACAGTTTCTCACCAACTTATTGCAGTACAGAACGTTGTATCTCGCTAAATGACATTGTTCTTTAAGGTTTCACGATGCTTGCATGCGCTTTAACGAGAATATCACAATATAGCAGTTTCGCACTTGTAACGGTAGAACACGCAGTATTTGGCTTGTTCATGCCGTTTTGTGTGCTTTCACAACATTTCACCTATCGCAGTTTAATACTCGCTATAAAACAACACTATCTCGTTAGATGACGTCGTTTTTTGTAGTTTCACGACGCTACCTAGCTTAAACTAACCTAACCTAACCTTCGCACTTCTATCGTTAGAAAACGTTTTACTCACCACTTTACAATGTTTTCTACAAGATTACGACGGTTTCATGCGCTTTCACATTAGATATCGTAGTTCCCGACTTGTAATGTTGAAAAACACTACATCTCACTAAGTGACATTGTTTAATGCGGTTTTACGACGGTTCATATCTTAACCTAACCTAACATTCGCACTTGAATCTAAAAACGCTCTATTACACTGTTTTGTTCACAATTACCATATTTGCATAACCTCACAGTTTTTCACCAACTTATTGCAGTACAGAACGTTGTATCTCGCTAAATGACATTGTTCTTTAAGGTTTCACGATGCTTGCATGCGCTTTAACGAGAATATCACAATATAGCAGTTTCGCACTTGTAACGGTAGAACACGCAGTATTTGGCTTGTTCATGCCGTTTTGTGTGCTTTCACAACATTTCACCTATCGCAGTTTAATACTCGCTATAAAACAACACTATCTCGTTAGATGACGTCGTTTTTGGTAGTTTCACGACGCTACCTAGCTTAAACTAACCTAACCTAACCTAACCTTCGCACTTCTATCGTTAGAAAACGTTTTACTCACCACTGTACAATGTTTTCTACAAGATTACGACGGTTTCATGCGCTTTCACATTAGATATCGCAGTTCCCAACTTGTAAAGGTGAAAAACACTGCATCTCACTAAGTGACATTGTTTAATGCGGTTTTAGCGCGGTTCATATCTTAACCTAACCTAACCTAACCTAACCTAACCTAACCCAACCTAACCTAACATAACCTAACCTAACCTAACCTAACCATACCTAACCTAACGTAACCTAACCTAACCTAACCTAACCTAACCTAACCTAACCTAACGACGTTTGCAAGCGCTTTCACATTAGATATCGCAGTTCCCGACTTGTAATGGTGAAAAACACAGCATCTCACTAAGTGACACTGTTTAATGCGGTTTTAGCGCGGTTCATATCTTAACCTAACCTAACCTTACCTTACCCAACCTAACCTAACCTAACCTAACCAAACCTTACCTAACATCCCTAACCTAACCTAACCTAACCTAACCTAACCAAACCTAACCTAACGTAACCTAACGTAACCTAACCTAACCTAACCTAACCTAACGACGTTTGCAAGCGCTTTCACATTAGATATCGCAGTTCCCGACTTGTAAAGGTGAAAAACACTGCATCTCACTAAGTGACATTGTTTAATGCGGTTTTACGACGGTTCATATCTTAACCTAACCTAACATTCGTACTTGTATGGAAAAACGCTCTATTACACTGTTTCGTTCACAATTACGATATTTGCATAACCTCACAGTTTTTCACCAACTTATTGCAGTACAGAACGCTGTATCTCGCTAAATGACATCGTTCTTTAAGGTTTCACGATGGTTGCATGCGCTTTAACAAGAATATCACATTATAGCAGTTTCGCACTTGTAACGGTACAACACGCAGTATCTGGCTTGTTCAAGCCGTTTTGTGTGCTTTCACAACATTTCACCTATTGCAGTTACGTACATGCAATAAAACAACGCTATCTCGTTAGATGACGTTGTTTTTGGAAATTTCAAGACGCTACCTAGCTTAAACTAACATAACTCAACCTAACATAACCTTCGCACTTCTATCGTTAGAAAACGTTTTACTCGCTACTTTACATTGCTTTCTACAACAATACGACGGTTTCAAGCGCTTTCACATTAGATATCACAGTTCCCAACTTGTAAAGGTGAAAAACACTGCATCTCACTAAGTGACATTGTTTAATGCGGTTTTACGACGGTTCATACCTTAACCTAACGTAACCTAACCTAACCTAACCTAACCTTACCTAACCTAACCTAACCTAACCTAACCCAACCCAACCCAACCCAACCTAACCTAACCTAAACTAACCTAACCCAACCTAACCTAACCTAACCTAACCCAACCCAACCCAACCCAACCTAACCTAACCTAAGCTAACCTAACCAAACCTAACCTAACTTAACCTAACCTAACGTAACCTAACCTAACCTAACCTATTCTAACGTAACCTAACCTTTCCTGACCTAACCTAACCTAACATAACCTAACGTAACCTAACCTAACCTAACCTAACCTAACGTAACCTAACCTAACCTAACCTAAGCCAACCTAACCCAACCCAACCCAACCCAAACCAACAACACCCAACCCAACCTAACCTAACCTAACCTAACCTTACCTAACCTAACCAAATTATCCTTACCTAACCTAACCTAACCTAACGTAACCTAACCTAACCTAACCTAACCTAACCTAACGTAACCTAACCTAACCTAACGTAACCTAACCTAACCTAACCCAACCTAACCTAACCTAACCTAACCTAACCCAACTCAACCCAACCTAACCTAATCTAACCTAACCTAACCTAACCTAACCTAACAAAACCTAACCTAACCTAACCTAACCTAACCTAACGACGGTTGCAAGCGCTTTCACATTAGATATGGCAGTTCCCGACTTTTAATGGTGAAAAACACTGCATCTCACTAATTGACATTGTTTAATGCGGTTTTACGACGGTTCATATCTTAACCTAACCTAACATTCGCACTTGTATCTAAAACCGCTCTATTACACTGTTTTGTTCACAATTACCATATTTGCATAACCTCACAGTTTTTCACCAACTTATTGCAGTACAGAACGTTGTATCTCGCTAAATGACATTGTTCTTTAAGGTTTCACGATGCTTGCATGCGCTTTAACGAGAATATCACAATATAGCAGTTTCGCACTTGTAACGGTAGAACACGCAGTATTTGGCTTGTTCATGCCGTTTTGTGTGCTTTCACAACATTTCACCTATCGCAGTTTAATACTCGCTATAAAACAACACTATCTCGTTAGATGACGTCGTTTTCGGTAGTTTCTCGACGCTACCTAGCTTAAACTAACCTAACCTAACCTAACCTTCGCACTTCTATCGTTAGAAAACGTTTTACTCGCAACTTTACAATGTTTTCTACAAGATTACGACGGTTTCATGCGCTTTCACATTAGATATCGTAGTTCCCGACTTGTAATGTTGAAAAACACTACATCTCACTAAGTGTCATTGTTTAATGCGGTTTTACGACGGTTGATATGCCAACCTAACCTAACATTCGCACTTGTATCTAAAGACGCTCAATTACACTGTTTCGTTCACAATTACGATATTTGCTTGACCTCACAGTTTCTCACCAACTTATTACAGTACAGAACGCTGTATCTCGCTAAATGACATCGTTCTTTAAGGTTTCACGATACTTGCATGCGCTTTACCGAGAATGTCACAACATAGCAGTTTCGCACTTGTAACGGTACAACACGCAGTATTTGGCTTGTTCATGCCGTTTTGTGTGCTTTCACAACATTTTACCTATCGCAGTTTCGTACTCGCAATAAACAACACTATCTCGTTAGATGACGTTGTTTTTGGTGGTTTCACGACGCTACCTAGCTTAAACTAACATAACTCAACCTAACATAACCTTCGCACTTTTATCGTTAGAAAACGTTTTACTCGCTACTTTACATTGCTTTCTACAACATTACGACGGTTTCAAGCGCTTTCACATTAGATATCGCCGTTCCCAACTTGTGAAGGTGAAAAACACTGCATCTCACTAAGTGACATTGTTTATTGCGGTTTTACAACGGTTCATACCTTAACCTAACGTAACCTAACCTAACCTAACCCAACCTAACCTAACATAACCTAACCTAACCTAACCTAACCAAACCTAACCTAACGTAACCTAACCTAACCTAACCTAACCTAACATAACGACGTTTGCAAGCGCTTTCACATTAGATATCGCAGTTCCCGACTTTTAATGATGAAAAACACTGCATCTCACTAATTGACATTTGTTTAATGCGGTTTTACGACGGTTCATATCTTAACCTAACCTAACATTCGCACTTATATCTAAAAACGCTCTATTACACTGTTTTGTTCACAATTACCATATTTGCATAACCTCACAGTTTCTCACCAACTTATTGCAGTACAGAACGTTGTATCTCGCTAAATGACATTGTTCTTTAAGGTTTCACGATGCTTGCATGCGCTTTAACGAGAATATCACAATATAGCAGTTTCGCACTTGTAACGGTAGAACACGCAGTATTTGTCTTGTTCATGCCGTTTTGTGTGCTTTCACAACATTTCACCTATCGCAGTTTAATACTCGCTATAAAACAACACTATCTCGTTAGATGACGTCGTTTTTTGTAGTTTCACGACGCTACCTAGCTTAAACTAACCTAACCTAACCTTCGCACTTCTATCGTTAGAAAACGTTTTACTCACCACTTTACAATGTTTTCTACAAGATTACGACGGTTTCATGCGCTTTCACATTAGATATCGTAGTTCCCGACTTGTAATGTTGAAAAACACTACATCTCACTAAGTGACATTGTTTAATGCGGTTTTACGACGGTTCATATCTTAACCTAACCTAACATTCGCACTTGAATCTAAAAACGCTCTATTACACTGTTTTGTTCACAATTACCATATTTGCATAACCTCACAGTTTTTCACCAACTTATTGCAGTACAGAACGTTGTATCTCGCTAAATGACATTGTTCTTTAAGGTTTCACGATGCTTGCATGCGCTTTAACGAGAATATCACAATATAGCAGTTTCGCACTTGTAACGGTATAACACGCAGTATTTGGCTTGTTCATGCCGTTTTGTGTGCTTTCACAACATTTCACCTATCGCAGTTTAATACTCGCTATAAAACAACACTATCTCGTTAGATGACGTCGTTTTTGGTAGTTTCACGACGCTACCTAGCTTAAACTAACCTAACCTAACCTAACCTTCGCACTTCTATCGTTAGAAAACGTTTTACTCACCACTGTACAATGTTTTCTACAAGATTACGACGGTTTCATGCGCTTTCACATTAGATATCGCAGTTCCCAACTTGTAAAGGTGAAAAACACTGCATCTCACTAAGTGACATTGTTTAATGCGGTTTTAGCGCGGTTCATATCTTAACCTAACCTAACCTAACCTAACCTAACCCAACCTAACCTAACATAACCTAACCTAACCTAACCTAACCATACCTAACCTAACGTAACCTAACCTAACCTAACCTAACCTAACCTAACCTAACCTAACGACGTTTGCAAGCGCTTTCACATTAGACATCGCAGTTCCCGACTTGTAATGGTGAAAAACACAGCATCTCACTAAGTGACACTGTTTAATGCGGTTTTAGCGCGGTTCATATCTTAACCTAACCTAACCTTACCTAACCCAACCTAACCTAACCTAACCTAACCAAACCTTACCTAAAATCCCTAACCTAACCTAACCTAACCTAACCTAATCAAACCTAACCTAACGTAACCTAACGTAACCTAACCTAACCTAACCTAACCTAACGACGTTTGCAAGCGCTTTCACATTAGATATTGCAGTTCCCGACTTGTAAAGGTGAAAAACACTGCATCTCACTAAGTGACATTGTTTAATGCGGTTTTACGACGGTTCATATCTTAACCTAACCTAACATTCGTACTTGTATGGAAAAACGCTCTATTACACTGTTTCGTTCCCAATTACGATATTTGCATAACCTCACAGTTTTTCACCAACTTATTGCAGTACAGAACGCTGTATCTCGCTAAATGACATCGTTCTTTAAGGTTTCACGATGGTTGCATGCGCTTTAACAAGAATATCACATTATAGCAGTTTCGCACTTGTAACGGTACAACACGCAGTATCTGGCTTGTTCAAGCCGTTTTGTGTGCTTTCACAACATTTCACCTATTGCAGTTACGTACATGCAATAAAACAACGCTATCTCGTTAGATGACGTTGTTTTTGGTAGTTTCAAGACGCTACCTAGCTTAAACTAACATAACTCAACCTAACATAACCTTCGCACTTCTATCGTTAGAAAACGTTTTACTCGCTACTTTACATTGCTTTCTACAACAATACGACGGTTTCAAGCGCTTTCACATTAGATATCACAGTTCCCAACTTGTAAAGGTGAAAAACACTGCATCTCACTAAGTGACATTGTTTAATGCGGTTTTACGACGGTTCATACCTTAACCTAACGTAACCTAACCTAACCTAACCCAACCTAACCTAACATAACCTAACCTAACCAAACCTAACCTAACGTAACCTAACCTAACCTAACCTAACCTATTCTAACATAACGACGTTTGCAAGCGCTTTCACATTAGATATCGCAGTTCCCGACTTTTAATGGTGAAAAACACTGCATCTCACTAATTGACATTTGTTTAATGCGGTTTTACGACGGTTCATATCTTAACCTAACCTAACATTCGCACTTATATCTAAAAACCCTCTATTACACTGTTTTGTTCACAATTACCATATTTGCATAACCTCACAGTTTCTCACCAACTTATTGCAGTACAGAACGTTGTATCTCGCTAAATGACATTGTTCTTTAAGGTTTCACGATGCTTGCATGCGCTTTAACGAGAATATCACAATATAGCAGTTTCGCACTTGTAACGGTAGAACACGCAGTATTTGGCTTGTTCATGCCGTTTTGTGTGCTTTCACAACATTTCACCTATCGCAGTTTAATACTCGCTATAAAACAACACTATCTCGTTAGATGACGTCGTTTTTTGTAGTTTCACGACGCTACCTAGCTTAAACTAACCTAACCTAACCTTCGCACTTCTATCGTTAGAAAACGTTTTACTCACCACTTTACAATGTTTTCTACAAGATTACGACGGTTTCATGCGCTTTCACATTAGATATCGTAGTTCCCGACTTGTAATGTTGAAAAACACTACATCTCACTAAGTGACATTGTTTAATGCGGTTTTACGACGGTTCATATCTTAACCTAACCTAACATTCGCACTTGAATCTAAAAACGCTCTATTACACTGTTTTGTTCACAATTACCATATTTGCATAACCTCACAGTTTTTCACCAACTTATTGCAGTACAGAACGTTGTATCTCGCTAAATGACATTGTTCTTTAAGGTTTCACGATGCTTGCATGCGCTTTAACGAGAATATCACAATATAGCAGTTTCGCACTTGTAACGGTATAACACGCAGTATTTGGCTTGTTCATGCCGTTTTGTGTGCTTTCACAACATTTCACCTATCGCAGTTTAATACTCGCTATAAAACAACACTATCTCGTTAGATGACGTCGTTTTTGGTAGTTTCACGACGCTACCTAGCTTAAACTAACCTAACCTAACCTAACCTTCGCACTTCTATCGTTAGAAAACGTTTTACTCACCACTGTACAATGTTTTCTACAAGATTACGACGGTTTCATGCGCTTTCACATTAGATATCGCAGTTCCCAACTTGTAAAGGTGAAAAACACTGCATCTCACTAAGTGACATTGTTTAATGCGGTTTTAGCGCGGTTCATATCTTAACCTAACCTAACCTAACCTAACCTAACCCAACCTAACCTAACATAACCTAACCTAACCTAACCTAACCATACCTAACCTAACGTAACCTAACCTAACCTAACCTAACCTAACCTAACCTAACCTAACGACGTTTGCAAGCGCTTTCACATTAGACATCGCAGTTCCCGACTTGTAATGGTGAAAAACACAGCATCTCACTAAGTGACACTGTTTAATGCGGTTTTAGCGCGGTTCATATCTTAACCTAACCTAACCTTACCTAACCCAACCTAACCTAACCTAACCTAACCAAACCTTACCTAAAATCCCTAACCTAACCTAACCTAACCTAACCTAACCTAACCAAACCTAACCTAACGTAACCTAACGTAACCTAACCTAACCTAACCTAACCTAACGACGTTTGCAAGCGCTTTCACATTAGATATTGCAGTTCCCGACTTGTAAAGGTGAAAAACACTGCATCTCACAAAGTGACATTGTTTAATGCGGTTTTACGACGGTTCATATCTTAACCTAACCTAACATTCGTACTTGTATGGAAAAACGCTCTATTACACTGTTTCGTTCCCAATTACGATATTTGCATAACCTCACAGTTTTTCACCAACTTATTGCAGTACAGAACGCTGTATCTCGCTAAATGACATCGTTCTTTAAGGTTTCACGATGGTTGCATGCGCTTTAACAAGAATATCACATTATAGCAGTTTCGCACTTGTAACGGTACAACACGCAGTATCTGGCTTGTTCAAGCCGTTTTGTGTGCTTTCACAACATTTCACCTATTGCAGTTACGTACATGCAATAAAACAACGCTATCTCGTTAGATGACGTTGTTTTTGGTAGTTTCAAGACGCTACCTAGCTTAAACTAACATAACTCAACCTAACATAACCTTCGCACTTCTATCGTTAGAAAACGTTTTACTCGCTACTTTACATTGCTTTCTACAACAATACGACGGTTTCAAGCGCTTTCACATTAGATATCACAGTTCCCAACTTGTAAAGGTGAAAAACACTGCATCTCACTAAGTGACATTGTTTAATGCGGTTTTACGACGGTTCATACCTTAACCTAACGTAACCTAACCTAACCTAACCCAACCTAACCTAACATAACCTAACCTAACCAAACCTAACCTAACGTAACCTAACCTAACCTAACCTAACCTATTCTAACATAACGACGTTTGCAAGCGCTTTCACATTAGATATCGCAGTTCCCGACTTTTAATGGTGAAAAACACTGCATCTCACTAATTGACATTTGTTTAATGCGGTTTTACGACGGTTCATATCTTAACCTAACCTAACATTCGCACATATATCTAAAAACCCTCTATTACACTGTTTTGTTCACAATTACCATATTTGCATAACCTCACAGTTTCTCACCAACTTATTGCAGTACAGAACGTTGTATCTCGCTAAATGACATTGTTCTTTAAGGTTTCACGATGCTTGCATGCGCTTTAACGAGAATATCACAATATAGCAGTTTCGCACTTGTAACGGTAGAACACGCAGTATTTGGCTTGTTCATGCCGTTTTGTGTGCTTTCACAACATTTCACCTATCGCAGTTTAATACTCGCTATAAAACAACACTATCTCGTTAGATGACGTCGTTTTTTGTAGTTTCACGACGCTACCTAGCTTAAACTAACCTAACCTAACCTTCGCACTTCTATCGTTAGAAAACGTTTTACTCACCACTTTACAATGTTTTCTACAAGATTACGACGGTTTCATGCGCTTTCACATTAGATATCGTAGTTCCCGACTTGTAATGTTGAAAAACACTACATCTCACTAAGTGACATTGTTTAATGCGGTTTTACGACGGTTCATATCTTAACCTAACCTAACATTCGCACTTGAATCTAAAAACGCTCTATTACAGTGTTTTGTTCACAATTACCATATTTGCATAACCTCACAGTTTTTCACCAACTTATTGCAGTACAGAACGTTGTATCTCGCTAAATGACATTGTTCTTTAAGGTTTCACGATGCTTGCATGCGCTTTAACGAGAATATCACAATATAGCAGTTTCGCACTTGTAACGGTATAACACGCAGTATTTGGCTTGTTCATGCCGTTTTGTGTGCTTTCACAACATTTCACCTATCGCAGTTTAATACTCGCTATAAAACAACACTATCTCGTTAGATGACGTCGTTTTTTGTAGTTTCACGACGCTACCTAGCTTAAACTAACCTAACCTAACCTTCGCACTTCTATCGTTAGAAAACGTTTTACTCACCACTTTACAATGTTTTCTACAAGATTACGACGGTTTCATGCGCTTTCACATTAGATATCGTAGTTCCCGACTTGTAATGTTGAAAAACACTACATCTCACTAAGTGACATTGTTTAATGCGGTTTTACGACGGTTCATATCTTAACCTAACCTAACATTCGCACTTGAATCTAAAAACGCTCTATTACACTGTTTTGTTCACAATTACCATATTTGCATAACCTCACAGTTTTTCACCAACTTATTGCAGTACAGAACGTTGTATCTCGCTAAATGACATTGTTCTTTAAGGTTTCACGATGCTTGCATGCGCTTTAACGAGAATATCACAATATAGCAGTTTCGCACTTGTAACGGTATAACACGCAGTATTTGGCTTGTTCATGCCGTTTTGTGTGCTTTCACAACATTTCACCTATCGCAGTTTAATACTCGCTATAAAACAACACTATCTCGTTAGATGACGTCGTTTTTGGTAGTTTCACGACGCTACCTAGCTTAAACTAACCTAACCTAACCTAACCTTCGCACTTCTATCGTTAGAAAACGTTTTACTCACCACTGTACAATGTTTTCTACAAGATTACGACGGTTTCATGCGCTTTCACATTAGATATCGCAGTTCCCAACTTGTAAAGGTGAAAAACACTGCATCTCACTAAGTGACATTGTTTAATGCGGTTTTAGCGCGGTTCATATCTTAACCTAACCTAACCTAACCTAACCTAACCCAACCTAACCTAACATAACCTAACCTAACCTAACCTAACCATACCTAACCTAACGTAACCTAACCTAACCTAACCTAACCTAACCTAACCTAACCTAACGACGTTTGCAAGCGCTTTCACATTAGACATCGCAGTTCCAGACTTGTAATGGTGAAAAACACAGCATCTCACTAAGTGACATTGTTTAATGCGGTTTTAGCGCGGTTCATATCTTAACCTAACCTAACCTAACCTAACCTAACCCAACCTAACCTAACATAACCTAACCTAACCTAACCTAACCATACCTAACCTAACGTAACCTAACCTAACCTAACCTAACCTAACCTAACCTAACCTAACGACGTTTGCAAGCGCTTTCACATTAGACATCGCAGTTCCCGACTTGTAATGGTGAAAAACACAGCATCTCACTAAGTGACACTGTTTAATGCGGTTTTAGCGCGGTTCATATCTTAACCTAACCTAACCTTACCTAACCCAACCTAACCTAACCTAACCTAACCAAACCTTACCTAAAATCCCTAACCTAACCTAACCTAACCTAACCTAACCTAACCAAACCTAACCTAACGTAACCTAACGTAACCTAACCTAACCTAACCTAACCTAACGACGTTTGCAAGCGCTTTCACATTAGATATTGCAGTTCCCGACTTGTAAAGGTGAAAAACACTGCATCTCACTAAGTGACATTGTTTAATGCGGTTTTACGACGGTTCATATCTTAACCTAACCTAACATTCGTACTTGTATGGAAAAACGCTCTATTACACTGTTTCGTTCCCAATTACGATATTTGCATAACCTCACAGTTTTTCACCAACTTATTGCAGTACAGAACGCTGTATCTCGCAAAATGACATCGTTCTTTAAGGTTTCACGATGGTTGCATGCGCTTTAACAAGAATATCACATTATAGCAGTTTCGCACTTGTAACGGTACAACACGCAGTATCTGGCTTGTTCAAGCCGTTTTGTGTGCTTTCACAACATTTCACCTATTGCAGTTACGTACATGCAATAAAACAACGCTATCTCGTTAGATGACGTTGTTTTTGGTAGTTTCAAGACGCTACCTAGCTTAAACTAACATAACTCAACCTAACATAACCTTCGCACTTCTATCGTTAGAAAACGTTTTACTCGCTACTTTACATTGCTTTCTACAACAATACGACGGTTTCAAGCGCTTTCACATTAGATATCACAGTTCCCAACTTGTAAAGGTGAAAAACACTGCATCTCACTAAGTGACATTGTTTAATGCGGTTTTACGACGGTTCATACCTTAACCTAACGTAACCTAACCTAACCTAACCCAACCTAACCTAACATAACCTAACCTAACCAAACCTAACCTAACGTAACCTAACCTAACCTAACCTAACCTATTCTAACATAACGACGTTTGCAAGCGCTTTCACATTAGATATCGCAGTTCCCGACTTTTAATGGTGAAAAACACTGCATCTCACTAATTGACATTTGTTTAATGCGGTTTTACGACGGTTCATATCTTAACCTAACCTAACATTCGCACTTATATCTAAAAACCCTCTATTACACTGTTTTGTTCACAATTACCATATTTGCATAACCTCACAGTTTCTCACCAACTTATTGCAGTACAGAACGTTGTATCTCGCTAAATGACATTGTTCTTTAAGGTTTCACGATGCTTGCATGCGCTTAAACGAGAATATCACAATATAGCAGTTTCGCACTTGTAACGGTAGAACACGCAGTATTTGGCTTGTTCATGCCGTTTTGTGTGCTTTCACAACATTTCACCTATCGCAGTTTAATACTCGCTATAAAACAACACTATCTCGTTAGATGACGTCGTTTTTTGTAGTTTCACGACGCTACCTAGCTTAAACTAACCTAACCTAACCTTCGCACTTCTATCGTTAGAAAACGTTTTACTCACCACTTTACAATGTTTTCTACAAGATTACGACGGTTTCATGCGCTTTCACATTAGATATCGTAGTTCCCGACTTGTAATGTTGAAAAACACTACATCTCACTAAGTGACATTGTTTAATGCGGTTTTACGACGGTTCATATCTTAACCTAACCTAACATTCGCACTTGAATCTAAAAACGCTCTATTACAGTGTTTTGTTCACAATTACCATATTTGCATAACCTCACAGTTTTTCACCAACTTATTGCAGTACAGAACGTTGTATCTCGCTAAATGACATTGTTCTTTAAGGTTTCACGATGCTTGCATGCGCTTTAACGAGAATATCACAATATAGCAGTTTCGCACTTGTAACGGTATAACACGCAGTATTTGGCTTGTTCATGCCGTTTTGTGTGCTTTCACAACATTTCACCTATCGCAGTTTAATACTCGCTATAAAACAACACTATCTCGTTAGATGACGTCGTTTTTTGTAGTTTCACGACGCTACCTAGCTTAAACTAACCTAACCTAACCTTCGCACTTCTATCGTTAGAAAACGTTTTACTCACCACTTTACAATGTTTTCTACAAGATTACGACGGTTTCATGCGCTTTCACATTAGATATCGTAGTTCCCGACTTGTAATGTTGAAAAACACTACATCTCACTAAGTGACATTGTTTAATGCGGTTTTACGACGGTTCATATCTTAACCTAACCTAACATTCGCACTTGAATCTAAAAACGCTCTATTACACTGTTTTGTTCACAATTACCATATTTGCATAACCTCACAGTTTTTCACCAACTTATTGCAGTACAGAACGTTGTATCTCGCTAAATGACATTGTTCTTTAAGGTTTCACGATGCTTGCATGCGCTTTAACGAGAATATCACAATATAGCAGTTTCGCACTTGTAACGGTATAACACGCAGTATTTGGCTTGTTCATGCCGTTTTGTGTGCTTTCACAACATTTCACCTATCGCAGTTTAATACTCGCTATAAAACAACACTATCTCGTTAGATGACGTCGTTTTTGGTAGTTTCACGACGCTACCTAGCTTAAACTAACCTAACCTAACCTAACCTTCGCACTTCTATCGTTAGAAAACGTTTTACTCACCACTGTACAATGTTTTCTACAAGATTACGACGGTTTCATGCGCTTTCACATTAGATATCGCAGTTCCCAACTTGTAAAGGTGAAAAACACTGCATCTCACTAAGTGACATTGTTTAATGCGGTTTTAGCGCGGTTCATATCTTAACCTAACCTAACCTAACCTAACCTAACCCAACCTAACCTAACATAACCTAACCTAACCTAACCTAACCATACCTAACCTAACGTAACCTAACCTAACCTAACCTAACCTAACCTAACCTAACCTAACGACGTTTGCAAGCGCTTTCACATTAGACATCGCAGTTCCCGACTTGTAATGGTGAAAAACACAGCATCTCACTAAGTGACACTGTTTAATGCGGTTTTAGCGCGGTTCATATCTTAACCTAACCTAACCTTACCTAACCCAACCTAACCTAACCTAACCTAACCAAACCTTACCTAAAATCCCTAACCTAACCTAACCTAACCTAACCAAACCTAACCTAACGTAACCCAACGTAACCTAACCTAACCTAACCTAACCTAACGACGTTTGCAAGCGCTTTCACATTAGATATCGCAGTTCCCGACTTGTAAAGGTGAAAGACACTGCATCTCACTAAGTGACATTCTTTAATGCGGTTTTACGACGGTTCATATCTTAACCTAACCTAACATTCGTACTTGTATGGAAAAACGCTCTATTACACTGTTTCGTTCACAATTACGATATTTGCATAACCTCACAGTTTTTCACCAACTTATTGCAGTACAGAACGCTGTATCTCGCTAAATGACATCGTTCTTTAAGGTTTCACGATGGTTGCATGCGCTTTAACAAGAATATCACATTATAGCAGTTTCGCACTTGTAACGGTACAACACGCAGTATCTGGCTTGTTAAAGCCGTTTTGTGTGCTTTCACAACATTTCACCTATTGCAGTTACGTACATGCAATAAAACAACGCTATCTCGTTAGATGACGTTGTTTTTGGTAGTTTCAAGACGTTACCTAGCTTAAACTAACATAACTCAACCTAACATAACCTTCGCACTTCTATCGTTAGAAAACGTTTTACTCGCTACTTTACATTGCTTTCTACAACAATACGACGGTTTCAAGCGCTTTCACATTAGATATCACAGTTCCCAACTTGTAAAGGTGAAAAACACTGCATCTCACTAAGTGACATTGTTTAATGCGGTTTTACGACGGTTCATACCTTAACCTAACGTAACCTAACCTAACCTAACCTAACCTTACCTAACCTAACCTAACCTAACCCAACCCAACCCAACCCAACCTAACCTAACCTAAACTAACCTAACCCAACCTAACCTAACCTAACCTAACCCAACCCAACCCAACCCAACCTAACCTAACCTAAGCTAACCTAACCAAACCTAACCTAACTTAACCTAACCTAACGTAACCTAACCTAACCTAACCTATTCTAACGTAACCTAACCTTTCCTGACCTAACCTAACCTAACATAACCTAACGTAACCTAACCTAACCTAACCTAACCTAACGTAACCTAACCTAACCTAACCTAACCCAACCTAACCCAACCCAACCCAACCCAAACCAACAACACCCAACCCAACCTAACCTAACCTAACCTAACCTTACCTAACCTAACCAAATTATCCTTACCTAACCTAACCTAACGTAACCTAACCTAACCTAACCTAACCTAACCTAACGTAACCTAACCTAACCTAACCTAACGTAACCTAACCTAACCTAACCCAACCTAACCTAACCTAACCTAACCTAACCCAACTCAACCCAACCTAACCTAATCTAACCTAACCTAACCTAACCTAACCTAACAAAACCTAACCTAACCTAACCTAACCTAACCTAACCTAACGACGGTTGCAAGCGCTTTCACATTAGATATCGCAGTTCCCGACTTTTAATGGTGAAAAACACTGCATCTCACTAATTGACATTGTTTAATGCGGTTTTACGACGGTTCATATCTTAACCTAACCTAACATTCGCACTTGTATTGAAAAACGCTCTATTACACTGTTTCGTTCACAATTACGATATTTGCATAACGTCACAGTTTTTCACCAACTTATTGCAGTACAGAACGCTGTATCTCGCTAAATGACATTGTTCTTTAAGGTTTCACGATGCTTGCATGCGCTTTAACGAGAATATCACAATATAGCAGTTTCGCACTTGTAACGGTAGAACACGCAGTATTTGGCTTGTTCATGCCGTTTTGTGTGCTTTCAAAACATTTCACCTATCGCAGTTTAATACTCGCAATAAAACAACACTATCTCTTTAGATGACGTCGTTTTTGGTAGTTTCACGACGCTACCTAGCCTAAACTAACCTAACCTAACCTAACCTTCGCACTTCTATCGTTAGAAAACGTTTTACTCGCAACTTTACAATGTTTTCTACAAGATTACGACGGTTTCATGCGCTTTCACATTAGATATCGTAGTTCCCGACTTGTAATATTGAAAAACACTACATCTCACTAAGTGACATTGTTTAATGCGGTTTTACGATGGTTGATATGTCAACCTAACCTAACATTCGCACTTGTATCTAAAGACGCTCAATTACACTGTTTCGTTCACAATTACGATATTTGCTTGACCTCACAGTTTCTCACCAACTTATTACAGTACAGAACCCTGTATCTCGCTAAATGACATCGTTCTTTAAGGTTTCACGATACTTGCATGCGCTTTACCGAGAATGTCACAACATAGCAGTTTCGCACTTGTAACGGTACAACACGCAGTATTTGGCTTGTTCATGCCGTTTTGTGTGCTTTCACAACATTTTACCTATCGCAGTTTCGTACTCGCAATAAACAACACTATCTCGTTAGATGACGTCGTTTTTGGTGGTTTCACGACGCTACCTAGCTTAAACTAACATAACTCAACCTAACATAACCTTCGCACTTCTATCGTTAGAAAACGTTTTACTCGCTACTTTACATTGTTTTCTACAACATTACGACGGTTTCAAGCGCTTTCACATTAGATATCGCAGTTCCCAACTTGTAAAGGTGAAAAACACTGCATCTCACTAAGTGACATTGTTTAATGCGGTTTTACGACGGTTAATACCTTAACCTAACGTAACCTAACCTAACCTAACCCAACCTAACCTAACATAACCTAACCTAACCTAACCTAACCTAACCTAACCAAACCTAACCTAACGTAACCTAACCTAACCTAACCTAACCTAACCTAACGACGTTTGCAAGCGCTTTCACATTAGATATCGCAGTTCCCGACTTTTAATGGTGAAAAACACTGCATCTCACTAATTGACATTTGTTTAATGCGGTTTTACGACGGTTCATATCTTAACCTACCTAACATTCGCACTTATATCTAAAAACGCTCTTTTACACTGTTTTGTTCACAATTACCATATTTGCATAACCTCACAGTTTCTCACCAACTTATTGCAGTACAGAACGTTGTATCTCGCTAAATGACATTGTTCTTTAAGGTTTCACGATGCTTGCATGCGCTTTAACGAGAATATCACAATATAGCAGTTTCGCACTTGTAACGGTAGAACACGCAGTATTTGGCTTGTTCATGCCGTTTTGTGTGCTTTCACAACATTTCACCTATCGCAGTTAAATACTCGCTATAAAACAACACTATCTCGTTAGATGACGTCGTTTTTTGTAGTTTCACGACGCTACCTAGCTTAAACTAACCTAACCTAACCTTCGCACTTCTATCGTTAGAAAACGTTTTACTCACCACTTTACAATGTTTTCTACAAGATTACGACGGTTTCATGCGCTTTCACATTAGATATCGTAGTTCCCGACTTGTAATGTTGAAAAACACTACATCTCACTAAGTGACATTGTTTAATGCGGTTTTACGACGGTTCATATCTTAACCTAACCTAACATTCGCACTTGAATCTAAAAACGCTCTATTACACTGTTTTGTTCACAATTACCATATTTGCATAACCTCACAGTTTTTCACCAACTTATTGCAGTACAGAACGTTGTATCTCGCTAAATGACATTGTTCTTTAAGGTTTCACGATGCTTGCATGCGCTTTAACGAGAATATCACAATATAGCAGTTTCGCACTTGTAACGGTAGAACACGCAGTATTTGGCTTGTTCATGCCGTTTTGTGTGCTTTCACAACATTTCACCTATCGCAGTTTAATACTCGCTATAAAACAACACTATCTCGTTAGATGACGTCGTTTTTGGTAGTTTCACGACGCTACCTAGCTTAAACTAACCTAACCTAACCTAACCTTCGCACTTCTATCGTTAGAAAACGTTTTACTCACCACTTTACAATGTTTTCTACAAGATTACGACGGTTTCATGCGCTTTCACATTAGATATCGCAGTTCCCAACTTGTAAAGGTGAAAAACACTGCATCTCACTAAGTGACATTGTTTAATGCGGTTTTAGCGCGGTTCATATCTTAACCTAACCTAACCTAACCTAACCTAACCTAACCCAACCTAACCTAACATAACCTAACCTAACCTAACCTAACCAAACCTAACCTAACGTAACCTAACCTAACCTAACCTAACCTAACGACGTTTGCAAGCGCTTTCACATTAGATATCGCAGTTCCCGACTTGTAATGGTGAAAAACACAGCATCTCACTAAGTGACACTGTTTAATGCGGTTTTAGCGCGGTTCATATCTTAACCTAACCTAACCTTACCTAACCCAACCTAACCTAACCTAACCTAACCAAACCTTACCTAACATCCCTAACCTAACCTAACCTAACCTAACCTAACCAAACCTAACCTAACCTAACCTAACGTAACCTAACCTAACCTAACCTAACCTAACGACGTTTGCAAGCGCTTTCACATTAGATATCGCAGTTCCCGACTTTTAATGGTGAAAAACACTGCATCTCACTAATTGACATTTGTTTAATGCGGTTTTACGACGGTTCATATCTTAACCTAACCTAACATTCGCACTTATATCTAAAAACGCTCTATTACACTGTTTTGTTCACAATTACCATATTTGCATAACCTCACAGTTTCTCACCAACTTATTGCAGTACAGAACGTTGTATCTCGCTAAATGACATTGTTCTTTAAGGTTTCACGATGCTTGCATGCGCTTTAACGAGAATATCACAATATAGCAGTTTCGCACTTGTAACGGTAGAACACGCAGTATTTGGCTTGTTCATGCCGTTTTGTGTGCTTTCACAACATTTCACTTATCGCAGTTTAATACTAGCTATAAAACAACACTATCTCGTTAGATGACGTCGTTTTTTGTTGTTTCACGACGCTACCTAGCTTAAACTAACCTAACCTAACCTTCGCACTTCGATCGTTAGAAAACGTTTTACTCACCACTTTACAATGTTTTCTACAAGATTACGACGGTTTCATGCGCTTTCACATTAGATATCGTAGTTCCCGACTTGTAATGTTGAAAAACACTACATCTCACTAAGTGACATTGTTTAATGCGGTTTTACGACGGTTCATATCTTAACCTAACCTAACATTCGCACTTGAATCTAAAAACGCTCTATTACACTGTTTTGTTCACAATTACCATATTTGCATAACCTCACAGTTTTTCACCAACTTATTGCAGTACAGAACGTTGTATCTCGCTAAATGACATTGTTCTTTAAGGTTTCACGATGCTTGCATGCGCTTTAACGAGAATATCACAATATAGCAGTTTCGCACTTGTAACGGTAGAACACGCAGTATTTGGCTTGTTCATGCCGTTTTGTGTGCTTTCACAACATTTCACCTATCGCAGTTTAATACTCGCTATAAAACAACACTATCTCGTTAGATAACGTCGTTTTTGGTAGTTTCACGACGCTACCTAGCTTAAACTAACCTAACCTAACCTAACCTTCGCACTTCTATCGTTAGAAAACGTTTTACTCGCAACTTTACAATGTTTTCTACAAGATTACGACGGTTTCATGCGCTTTCACATAGATATCGTAGTTCCCGACTTGTAATGTTGAAAAACACTACATCTCACTAAGTGACATTGTTTAATGCGGTTTTACGACGGTTGATATGTCAACCTAACCTAACATTCGCACTTGTATCTAAAGACGCTCAATTACACTGTTTCGTTCACAATTACGATATTTGCTTGACCTCACAGTTTCTCACCAACTTATTACAGTACAGAACGCTGTATCTCGCTAAATGACATCGTCATTTAAGGTTTCACGATACTTGCATGCGCTTTACCGAGAATGTCAAAACATAGCAGTTTCACACTTGTAACGGTAGAACACGCAGTATTTGGCTTGTTCATGCCGTTTTGTGTGCTTTCACAACATTTCACCTATCGCAGTTTAATACTCGCTATAAAACAACACTATCTCGTTAGATGACGTCGTTTTTGGTAGTTTCACGACGCTACCTAGCTTAAACTAACCTAACCTAACCTAACCTTCGCACTTCTATCGTTAGAAAACGTTTTACTCACCACTTTACAATGTTTTCTACAAGATTACGACGGTTTCATGTGCTTTCACATTAGATATCGCAGTTCCCAACTTGTAAAGGTGAAAAACACTGCATCTCACTAAGTGACATTGTTTAATGTGGTTTTAGCGCGGTTCATATCTTAACCTAACCTAACCTAACCTAACCCAACCTAACCTAACATAACCTAACCTAACCTAACCTAACCAAACCTAACCTATCGTAACCTAACCTAACCTAACCTAACCTAACCTAACCTAACGACGTTTGCAAGCGCTTTCGCATTAGATATCGCAGTTCCCGACTTGTAATGGTGAAAAACACAGCATCTCACTAAGTGACATTGTTTAATGCGGTTTTAGCGCGGTTCATATCTTAACCTAACCTAACCTTACCTAACCCAACCTAACCTAACCTAACCTAACCAAACCTTACCTAACATCCCTAACCTAACCTAACCTAACCTAACCAAACCTAACCTAACCTAACCTAACGTAACCTAACCTAACCTAACCTAACGACGTTTGCAAGCGCTTTCACATTAGATATCGCAGTTCCCGACTTGTAATGGTGAAAAACACTGCATCTCACTAAGTGACATTGTTTAATGCGGTTTTACGACGGTTCATATCTTAACCTAACCTAACATTCGCACTTGTATCTAAAAACGCTCTATTACACTGTTTTGTTCACAATTACCATATTTGCATAACCTCACAGTTTTTCAGCAACTTATTGCAGTACAGAACGTTGTATCTCGCTAAATGACATTGTTCTTTAAGGTTTCACGATGCTTGCATGCTATTTAACGAGAATATCACAATATAGCAGTTTCGCACTTGTAACGGTAGAACACGCAGTATTTGGCTTGTTCATGCCGTTTTGTGTGTTTCACAACATTTCACCTATCGCAGTTTAATACTCGCTATAAAACAACACTATCTCGTTAGATGACGTCGTTTTTAGTAGTTTCACGACGCTACCTAGCTTAAACTAACCTAACCTAACCTAACCTTCGCACTTCTATCGTTAGAAAACGTTTTACTCGCAACTTTACAATGTTTTCTACAAGATTACGACGGTTTCATGCGCTTTCACATTAGATATCGTAGTTCCCGACTTGTAATCTTGAAAAACACTACATCTCACTAAGTGACTGTTTATTGCGGTGTTACGACGGTTGATATGTCAACCTAAACTAACATTCGCACTTGTATCTAAAGACGCTCAATTACACTGTTTCGTTCACAATTACGATATTTGCTTGACCTCACAGTTTCTCACCAACTTATTACAGTACAGAACGCTGTATCTCGCTAAATGACATCGTTTTTTAAGGTTTCACGATACTTGCATGCGCTTTACCGAGAATGTCAAAACAGCAGTTTCGCACTTGTAACGGTACAACACGCAGTATTTGGCTTGTTCATGCCGTTTTGTGTGCTTTCACATTTTACCTAGCGCAGTTTCGTACTCGCAATAAAACAACACTATCTCGTTAGATGACGTCGTTTTTGGTGGTTTCACGACGCTACCTAGCTTAAACTAACATAACTCAACCTAACATAACCTTCGCACTTCTATCGTTAGAAAACGTTTTACTCGCTACTTTACATTGCTTTCTACAACATTACGACGGTTTCAAGCGCTTTCACATTAGATATCGCAGTTCCCAACTTGTAAAGGTGAAAAACACTGCATCTCACGAAGTGACATTGTTTATTGCGGTTTTACGACGGTTCATACCTTAACCTAACGTAACCTAACCTAACCTAACCCAACCTAACCTAACATAACCTAACCTAACCTAACCTAACCTAACCAAACCTAACCTAACGTAACCTAACCTAACCTAACCTAACCTAACGACGTTTGCAAGCGCTTTCACAATAGATA
Source organism: Rhipicephalus microplus (assembly GCF_043290135.1). Taxonomy (NCBI): domain Eukaryota; kingdom Metazoa; phylum Arthropoda; class Arachnida; order Ixodida; family Ixodidae; genus Rhipicephalus; species Rhipicephalus microplus. The sequence goes on from NW_027464633.1 coordinate 1,809,041, forward strand.
TCGCAGTTCCCGACTTGTAATGGTGAAAAACACTGCATCTCACTAAGTGACATTGTTTAATGCGGTTTTACGACGGTTCATATCTTAACCTAACCTAACATTCGTATTTGTATTGAAAAACGCTCTAATACACTGTTTCGTTCACAATTACGATATTTGCATAACCTCGCAGTTTTTCCCCAACTTATTGCAGTACAGAACGCTGTATCTCGCTAAATGACATTGTTCTTTAAGGTTTCACGATGCTTGCATGCGCTTTAACGAGAATATCACATTATAGCAGTTTCGCACTGGTAACGGTAGAACACGCAGTATTTGGCTTGTTCATGCCGTTTTGTGTGCTTTCACAACATTTCACCTATCGCAGTTTAATACTCGCAATAAAACAACACTATCTCTTTAGATGACGTCATTTTTGGTAGTTTCACGACGCTACCTATCCTAAACTAACCTAACCTAACCTAACCTAACCTTCGCACTTCTATCGTTAGAAAACGTTTTACTCGCAACTTTACAATGTTTTCTACAAGATTACGACGGTTTCATGCGCTCTCACATTAGATATCGTAGTTCCCGACTTGTAATGTTGAAAAACACTACATCTCACTAAGTGACATTGTTTAATGCGGTTTTACGATGGTTGATATGTCAACCTAACCTAACATTCGCACTCGTATCTAAAGACGCTCAATCACACTGTTTCGTTCACAATTACAATATTTGCTTGACCTCACAGTTTCTCACCAACTTATTACAGTACAGAACGCTGTATCTCGCTAAATGACATCGTTCTTTAAGGTTTCACGATACTTGCATGCGCTTTACCGAGAATGTCACAACATAGCAGTTTCGCACTTGTAACGGTACAACACGCAGTATTTGGCTTGTTCATGCCGTTTTGTGTGCTTTCACAACATTTTACCTATCGCAGTTTTGTACTCGCAATAAACAACACTATCTCGTTAGATGACGTCCTTTTTGGTGGTCTCACGACGCTACATAGCTTAAACTAACATAACTCAAGCTAACCTTCGCACTTCTTTCGTTAGAAAACGTTTTACTCGCAACTTTACAATGTTTTCTACAAGATTACGACGGTTTCATGCGCTTTCACATTAGATATCGTAGTTCCCGACTTGTAATGATGAAAAACACTACATCTCACTAAGTGACATTGTTTAATGCGGTTTTACGACGGTTGATATCTCAACCTTACCTAACATTCGCACTTGTATCTAAATACGCTCAATTACACTGTTTCGTTCACAATTACGATATTTGCTTGACCTCACAGTTTCTCACCAACTTATTACAGTTCAGAACGCTGTATCTCGCTAAATGACATCGTTCTTTAAGGTTTCACGATACTTGCATGCGCTTTAACGAGAATATCACATTAAAGCAGTTTCGCACTTGTAACGGCACAAGACGCAGTATCTGGCTAGTTCATGCCATTTTGTGTGCTTTCCCAATATTACACCTATCGCAGTTTCGTACTCGCAATAAAACAACACTATCTCGTTAGATGACGTCGTTTTTGGTGGTTTCACGACCCTACCTAGCTTAAACTAACATAACTCAACCTAACATAACCTTCGCACTTCTATCGTTAGAAAACGTTTTACTCGCTACTTTACATTGCTTTCTACAACATTACGACGGTTTCAGGCGCTTTCACATTAGATATCGCAGTTCCCAACTTATAAAGGTGAAAAACACTGCATCTCACTAAGTGACATTGTTTAATGCGGTTTTAGCGCGGTTCATATCTTAACCTAACCTAACCTAACCCAACCTAACCTAACCCAACCTAACCTAACATAACCTAACCTAACCTAACCTAACCAAACCTAACCTAACGTAACCTAACCCAACCTAACCTAACCTAACCTAACGACGTTTGCAAGCGCTTTCACATTAGATATCGCAGTTCCCGACTTGTAATGGTGAAAAACACTGCATCTCACTAAGTGACATTGTTTAATGCGGTTTTACGACGGTTCATATCTTAACCTAACCTAACATTAGTACTTGTATGGAAAAACGCTCTATTACACTGTTTCGTTCACAATTACGATATTTGCATAACCTCACAGTTTTTCACCAACTTATTGCAGTACAGAACGCTGTATCTCGCTAAATGACATCGTTCTTTAAGGTTTCACGATGCTTGCATGCGCTTTAACAAGAATATCACATTATAGCAGTTTCGCACTTGTAACGGTACAACACGCAGTATCTGGCTTGTTCAAGCCGTTTTGTGTACTTTCACAACATTTCACCTATTGCAGTTACGTACATGCAATAAAACAACACTATCTCGTTAGATGACGTCCTTTTTGGTGGTCTCACGACGCTACATAGCCTAAACTAACATAACTCAAGCTAACCTTCGCACTTCTATCGTTAGAAAACGTTTTACTCGCAACTTTACAATGTTTTCTACAAGATTACGACGGTTTCATGCGCTTTCACATTAGATATCGTAGTTCCCGACTTGTAATGATGAAAAACACTACATCTCACTAAGTGACATTGTTTAATGCGGTTTTACGACGGTTGATATCTCAACCTTACCTAACATTCGCACTTGTATCTAAATACGCTCAATTACACTGTTTCGTTCACAATTACGATATTTGCTTGACCTCACAGTTTCTCACCAACTTATTACAGTTCAGAACGCTGTATCTCGCTAAATGACATCGTTCTTTAAGGTTTCACGATACTTGCATGCGCTTTAACGAGAATATCACATTAAAGCAGTTTCGCACTTGTAACGGCACAAGACGCAGTATCTGGCTAGTTCATGCCATTTTGTGTGCTTTCCCAATATTACACCTATCGCAGTTTCGTACTCGCAATAAAACAACACTATCTCGTTAGATGACGTCGTTTTTGGTGGTTTCACGACGCTACCTAGCTTAAACTAACATAACTCAACCTAACATAACCTTCGCACTTCTATCGTTAGAAAACGTTTTATTCGCTACTTTACAATGTTTTCTACAAGATTACGACGGTTTCATGCGCTTTCACATTAGATATCGCAGTTCCCAACTTGTAAAGGTCAAAAACACTGCATCTCCAAAAGTGACATTGTTTAATGCGGTTTTACGACGGTTCATACCTTAACCTAACGTAACCTAACCTAACCTAACCTAACCTTACCTAACCTAACCTAACCTAACCCAACCCAACCCAACCTAACCTAACCTAACCTAACCTAAACTAACCTAACCCAACCTAACCTAACCTAACCTAACCTAACCCAACCCAACCCAACCTAACCTAACCTAAGCTAACCTAACCAAACCTAACCAAACCTAACCTAACCTAACTTAACCTAACCTAACGTGACCTAACCTAACCTAACCTATTCTAACGTAACCTAACCTTACCTGACCTAACCTAACCTAACGTAACCTAACCTAACCTAACATAACCTAACGTAACCTAACCTAACCTAACCTAACCTAACGTAACCTAACCTAACCTAACCCAACCTAACATAACCCAACCCAACCCAACCCAACAACACCCAACCCAACCTAACCTAACCTAACCTAACCTAACCTTACCTAACCTAACCTAACCTAACGTAACCTAACCTAACCTAACCTAACGTAACCTAACCTAACCTAACGTAACCTAACCTAACCTAACCTAACCTAACCTAACCCAACCTAACCTAACCTAACCTAACCCAACTCAACCCAACCTAACCTAATCTAACCTAACCTAACCTAACCTAACCTAACCTAACCTAACAAAACCTAACCTAACCTAACCTAACCTAACCTAACCTAACCTAACGACGGTTGCAAGCGCTTTCACATTAGATATCGCAGTTCCCGACTTTAAATGGTGAAAAACACTGCATCTCACTAATTGACATTGTTTAATGCGGTTTTACGACGGTTCATATCTTAACCTAACCTAACATTCGCACTTGTATCTAAAAACGCTCTATGACACTGTTTTGTTCACAATTACCATATTTGCATAACCTCACAGTTTTTCACCAACTTATTGAAGTACAGAACGTTGTATCTCGCTAAATGACATTGTTCTTTAAGGTTTCACGATGCTTGCATGCGCTTTAACGAGAATATCACAATATAGCAGTTTCGCACTTGTAACGGTAGAACACGCAGTATTTGGCTTGTTCATGCCGTTTTGTGTGCTTTCACAACATTTCACCTATCGCAGTTTAATACTCGCTATAAAACAACACTATCTCGTTAGATGACGTCGTTTTTGGTAGTTTCACGACGCTACCTAGCTGAAACTAACCTAACCTAACCTAACCTTCGCACTTCTATCGTTAGAAAACGTTTTACTCGCAACTTTACAATGTTTTCTACAAGATTACGACGGTTTCATGCGCTTTCACATTAGATATCGTAGTTCCCGACTTGTAATGTTGAAAAACACTACATCTCACTAAGTGACATTGTTTAATGCGGTTTTACGACGGTTGATATGTCAACCTAACCTAACATTCGCACTTGTATCTAAAGACGCTCAATTACACTGTTTCGTTCACAATTACGATATTTGCTTGACCTCACAGTTTCTCACCAACTTATTACAGTACAGAACGCTGTATCTCGCTAAATGACATCGTTCTTTAGGTTTCACGATACTTGCATGCGCTTTACCGAGAATGTCACAACATAGCAGTTTCGCACTTGTAACGGTACAACACGCAGTATTTGGCTTGTTCATGCCGTTTTCTGTGCTTTCACAACATTTTACCTATCGCAGTTTCGTACTCGCAATAAACAACACTATCTCGTTAGATGACGTCGTTTTTGGTGGTTTCACGACGCTACCTAGTTCAAACTAACCGAACCTTCGCACTTCTATCGTTAGAAAACGTTTTATTTGCTACTTTACAATGTTTTCTACAAGATTACGACGGTTTCATGCGCTTTCACATTAGATATCGCAGTTCCCAACTTGTAAAGGTGAAAAACACTGCATCTCACTAAGTGACATTGTTTATTGCGGTTTTACGACGGTTCATACCTTAACCTAACGTAACCTAACCTAACCTAACCTAACCTAACCTAACATAACCTAACCTAACCTAACCAAACCTAACCTAACCTAACCTAACCTTACCTAACCTAACCAAATTATCCTTACCTAACCTAACCTAACCTAACGTAACCTAACCTAACCTAACCTAACGTAACCTAACCTAACCTAACGTAACCTAACCTAACCTAACCTAACCTAACCCAACCTAACCTAACCTAACCTAACCTAACCCAACTCAACCCAACCTAACCTAATCTAACCTAACCTAACCTAACCTAACCTAACGACGGTTGCAAGCGCTTCCACATTAGATATCGCAGTTCCCGACTTTTAATGGTGAAAAACACTGCATCTCACTAATTGACATTGTTTAATGCGGTTTTACGACGGTTCATATCTTAACCTAACCTAACATTCGCACTTGTATCTAAAAACGCTCTATTACACTGTTTTGTTCACAAGTACCATATTTGCATAACCTCACAGTTTTTCACCAACTTATTGCAGTACAGAACGTTGTATCTCGCTAAATGACATTGTTCTTTAAGGTTTCACGATGCTTGCATGCTATTTAACGAGAATATCACAATATAGCAGTTTCGCACTTGTAACGGTAGAACACGCAGTATTTGGCTTGTTCATGCCGTTTTGTGTGCTTTCACAACATTTCACCTATCGCAGCTTATTACTCGCTATAAAACAACACTATCTCGTTAGATGACGTCGTTTTTGGTGGTTTCACGACGCTACCTAGCTTAAACTAACCTAACCTAACCTAACCTTCGCACTTCTATCGTTAGAAAACGTTTTACTCGCAACTTTACAATGTTTTCTACAAGATTACGACGGTTTCATGCGCTTTCACATTAGATATCGTAGTTCCCGACTTGTGATCTTGAAAAACACTACATCTCACTAAGTGACTGTTTATTGCGGTTTTACGACGGTTGATATGTCAACCTAACCTAACATTCGCACTTGTATCTAAAGACGCTCAATTACACTGTTTCGTTCACAATTACGATATTTGCTTGACCTCACAGTTTCTCACCAACTTATTACAGTACAGAACGCTGTATCTCGCTAAATGACATCGTTCTTTAGGTTTCACGATACTTGCATGCGCTTTACCGAGAATGTCACAACATAGCAGTTTCGCACTTGTAACGGTACAACACGCAGTATTTGGCTTGTTCATGCCGTTTTCTGTGCTTTCACAACATTTTACCTATCGCAGTTTCGTACTCGCAATAAACAACACTATCTCGTTAGATGACGTCGTTTTTGGTGGTTTCACGACGCTACCTAGTTCAAACTAACCGAACCTTCGCACTTCTATCGTTAGAAAACGTTTTATTTGCTACTTTACAATGTTTTCTACAAGATTACGACGGTTTCATGCGCTTTCACATTAGATATCGCAGTTCCCAACTTGTAAAGGTGAAAAACACTGCATCTCACTAAGTGACATTGTTTATTGCGGTTTTACGACGGTTCATACCTTAACCTAACGTAACCTAACCTAACCTAACCTAACCTAACATAACCTAACCTAACCTAACCAAACCTAACCTAACCTAACCTAACGTAACCTAACCTAACCTAACCTAACCTAACGACGTTTGCAAGCGCTTTCACATTAGATATCGCAGTTCCCGACTTGTAATGGTGAAAAACACTGCATCTCACTAAGTGACATTGTTTAATGCGGTTTTACGACGGTTGATATGTCAACCTAACCTAACATTCGCACTTGTATCTAAAGACGCTCAATTACACTGTTTCGTTCACAATTACGATATTTGCTTGACCTCACAGTTTCTCACCAACTTATTACAGTACAGAACGCTGTATCTCGCTAAATGACATCGTTCTTTAGGTTTCACGATACTTGCATGCGCTTTACCGAGAATGTCACAACATAGCAGTTTCGCACTTGTAACGGTACAACACGCAGTATTTGGCTTGTTCATGCCGTTTTCTGTGCTTTCACAACATTTTACCTATCGCAGTTTCGTACTCGCAATAAACAACACTATCTCGTTAGATGACGTCGTTTTTGGTGGTTTCACGACGCTACCTAGTTCAAACTAACCGAACCTTCGCACTTCTATCGTTAGAAAACGTTTTATTTGCTACTTTACAATGTTTTCTACAAGATTACGACGGTTTCATGCGCTTTCACATTAGATATCGCAGTTCCCAACTTGTAAAGGTGAAAAACACTGCATCTCACTAAGTGACATTGTTTATTGCGGTTTTACGACGGTTCATACCTTAACCTAACGTAACCTAACCTAACCTAACCTAACCTAACCTAACATAACCTAACCTAACCTAACCAAACCTAACCTAACCTAACCTAACCTTACCTAACCTAACCAAATTATCCTTACCTAACCTAACCTAACCTAACGTAACCTAACCTAACCTAACCTAACGTAACCTAACCTAACCTAACGTAACCTAACCTAACCTAACCTAACCTAACCCAACCTAACCTAACCTAACCTAACCTAACCCAACTCAACCCAACCTAACCTAATCTAACCTAACCTAACCTAACCTAACCTAACGACGGTTGCAAGCGCTTCCACATTAGATATCGCAGTTCCCGACTTTTAATGGTGAAAAACACTGCATCTCACTAATTGACATTGTTTAATGCGGTTTTACGACGGTTCATATCTTAACCTAACCTAACATTCGCACTTGTATCTAAAAACGCTCTATTACACTGTTTTGTTCACAAGTACCATATTTGCATAACCTCACAGTTTTTCACCAACTTATTGCAGTACAGAACGTTGTATCTCGCTAAATGACATTGTTCTTTAAGGTTTCACGATGCTTGCATGCTATTTAACGAGAATATCACAATATAGCAGTTTCGCACTTGTAACGGTAGAACACGCAGTATTTGGCTTGTTCATGCCGTTTTGTGTGCTTTCACAACATTTCACCTATCGCAGCTTATTACTCGCTATAAAACAACACTATCTCGTTAGATGACGTCGTTTTTGGTGGTTTCACGACGCTACCTAGCTTAAACTAACCTAACCTAACCTAACCTTCGCACTTCTATCGTTAGAAAACGTTTTACTCGCAACTTTACAATGTTTTCTACAAGATTACGACGGTTTCATGCGCTTTCACATTAGATATCGTAGTTCCCGACTTGTGATCTTGAAAAACACTACATCTCACTAAGTGACTGTTTATTGCGGTTTTACGACGGTTGATATGTCAACCTAACCTAACATTCGCACTTGTATCTAAAGACGCTCAATTACACTGTTTCGTTCACAATTACGATATTTGCTTGACCTCACAGTTTCTCACCAACTTATTACAGTACAGAACGCTGTATCTCGCTAAATGACATCGTTCTTTAGGTTTCACGATACTTGCATGCGCTTTACCGAGAATGTCACAACATAGCAGTTTCGCACTTGTAACGGTACAACACGCAGTATTTGGCTTGTTCATGCCGTTTTCTGTGCTTTCACAACATTTTACCTATCGCAGTTTCGTACTCGCAATAAACAACACTATCTCGTTAGATGACGTCGTTTTTGGTGGTTTCACGACGCTACCTAGTTCAAACTAACCGAACCTTCGCACTTCTATCGTTAGAAAACGTTTTATTTGCTACTTTACAATGTTTTCTACAAGATTACGACGGTTTCATGCGCTTTCACATTAGATATCGCAGTTCCCAACTTGTAAAGGTGAAAAACACTGCATCTCACTAAGTGACATTGTTTATTGCGGTTTTACGACGGTTCATACCTTAACCTAACGTAACCTAACCTAACCTAACCTAACCTAACATAACCTAACCTAACCTAACCAAACCTAACCTAACCTAACCTAACGTAACCTAACCTAACCTAACCTAACCTAACGACGTTTGCAAGCGCTTTCACATTAGATATCGCAGTTCCCGACTTGTAATGGTGAAAAACACTGCATCTCACTAAGTGACATTGTTTAATGCGGTTTTACGACGGTTCATATCTTAACCTAACCTAACATTCGTACTTGTATTGAAAAACGCTCTATTACACTGTTTCGTTCACAATTACGATATTTGCATAACCTCACAGTTTTTCACCAAATTATTGCAGTACAGAACGCTGTATCTCGCTAAATGACATTGTTCTTTAAGGTTTCACGATGCTTGCATGCGCTTTAACGAGAATATCACAATATAGCAGTTTCGCACTTGTAACGGTAGAACACGCAGTATTTGGCTTGTTCATGCCGTTTTGTGTGCTTTCACAACATTTCACCTATCGCAGTTTAATACTCGTAATAAAACAACACTATCTCATTAGATGACGTCGTTTTTGGTAGTTTCACGACGCTACCTAGCCTAAACTAACCTAACCTAACCTAACCTTCGCACTTCTATCGTTAGAAAACGTTTTACTCGCAACTTTACAATGTTTTCTACAAGATTACGACGGTTTCATGCGCTTTTACATTAGATATCGTAGTTCCCGACTTGTAATGTTGAAAAACACTACATCTCACTAAGTGACATTGTTTAATGCGGTTTTACGATGGTTGATATGTCAACCTAACCTAACATTCGCACTTGTATCTAAAGATGCTCAATTACACTGTTTCGTTCACAATTACGATATTTGCTTGACCTCACGTTTTCTCACCAACTTATTACAGTACAGAACGCTGTATCTCGCTAAATGACATCGTTCTTTAAGGTTTCACGATGCTTGCATGCGCTTTAACGAGAATGTCACAACATAGCAGTTTCGCACTTGTAACGGTACAACACGCAGTATTTGGCTTGTTCATGCCGTTTTGTGTGCTTTCACAACATTTTACCTATCGCAGTTTCGTACTCGCAATAAACAACACTATCTCGTTAGATGACGTCGTTTTTGGTGGTTTCACGACGCTACCTAGCTTAAACTAACATAACTCAACCTAACATAACCTTCGCACTTATATCGTTAGAAAACGATTTACTCGCTACTCTACATTGCTTTCTACAACATTACGACGGTTTCAAGCGCTTTCACATTAGATATCGCAGTTTCCAACTTGTAAAGGTGAAAAACACTGCATCTGACTAAGTGACATTGTTTAATGCGGTTTTAGCGCGGTTCATATCTTAACCTAACCTAACCTAACCTAACCCAACCTAACCTAACCTAACCTAACCTAACCTAACCAAACCTAACCTAACGTAACCTAACCTAACCTAACCTAACCTAACGACGTTTGCAAGCGCTTTCACATTAGATATCGCAGTTCCCGACTTGTAATGGTGAAAAACACAGCATCTCACTAAGTGACATTGTTTAATGCGGTTTTAGCGCGGTTCATATCTTAACCTAACCTAACCTTACCTAACCCAACCTAACCTAACCTAACCTAACCAAACCTTACCTAACATCCCTAACCTCACCTAACCTAACCTAACCAAACCTAACCTAACCTAACCTAACGTAACCTAACCTAACCTAACCTAACCTAACCTAACCTAACCTAACCTAACGACGTTTGCAAGCGCTTTCACATTAGATATCGCAGTTCCCGACTTGTGATGGTGAAAAACACTGCATCTCACTAAGTGACATTGTTTAATGCGGTTTTACGACGGTTCATATCTTAACCTAACCTAACATTCGCACTTGTATTAAAAAACGCTCTATTACACTGTTTCGTTCACAATTAGGATATTTGCATAACCTCACAGTTTTTCACCAACTTATTGCAGTACAGAACGCTGTATCTCGCTAAATGACATCGTTCTTTAAGGTTTCACGATGCTTGCATGCGCTTTAACGAGAATATCACAACATAGCAGTTTCGCACTCGTAACGGTACAACACGCAGTATTTGGCTTGTTCATGCCGTTTTGTGTGCTTTCACAACATTTCACCTATCGCAGTTTCGTACTCGCAATAAAACAACACTATCTCGTTAGATGACGTTGTTTTTGGTAGTTTCACGACGCTACCTAGCTTAAACTAACATAACTCAACCTAACATAACCTTCGCACTTCTATCGTTAGAAAACGTTTTACTCGCTACTTTACATTGCTTTCTACAACAATACGACGGTTTCAAGCGCTTTCACATTAGATATCACAGTTCCCAACTTGTAAAGGTGAAAAACACTGCATCTCACTAAGTGACATTGTTCAATGCGGTTTTACGACGGTTCATACCTTAACCTAACGTAACCTAACCTAACCTAACCTAACCTTACCTAACCTAACCTAACCTAACCTAACCCAACCCAACCCAACCTAACCTAACCTAACCTAACCTAAACTAACCTAACCCAACCTAACCTAACCTAACCTAACCTAACCCAACCCAACCCAACCCAACCTAACCTAACCTAAGCTAACCTATCCAAACCTAACCTAACTTAACCTAACCTAACGTAACCTAACCTAACCTGACCTATTCTAACGTAACCTAACCTTTCCTGACCTAACCTAACCTAACGTAACCTAACCTAACCTAACCTAACATAACCTAACGTAACCTAACCTAACCTAACCTAACGTAACCTAACCTAACCTAACCCAACCTAACCCAACCCAACCCAACCCAACCCAACAACACCCAACCCAACCTAACCTAACCTAACCTAACCTTACCTAACCTAACCAAATTATCCTTACCTAACCTAACCTAACCTAACGTAACCTAACCTAACCTAACCTAACCTAACGTAACCTAACCTAACCTAACGTAACCTAACCTAACCTAACCTAACCTAACCCAACCTAACCTAACCTAACCTAACCTAACCCAACTCAACCCAACCTAACCTAATCTAACCTAACCTAACCTAACCTAACCTAACAAAACCTAACCTAACCTAACCTAACCTAACCTAACGACGGTTGCAAGCGCTTTCACATTAGATATCGCAGTTCCCGACTTTTAATGGTGAAAAACACTGCATCTCACTAATTGACATTGTTTAATGCGGTTTTACGACGGTTCATATCTTAACCTAACCTAACATTCGCACTTGTATCTAAAACCGCTCTATTACACTGTTTTGTTCACAATTACCATATTTGCATAACCTCACAGTTTTTCACCAACTTATTGCAGTACAGAACGTTGTATCTCGCTAAATGACATTGTTCTTTAAGGTTTCACGATGCTTGCATGCGCTTTAACGAGAATATCACAATATAGCAGTTTCGCACTTGTAACGGTAGAACACGCAGTATTTGGCTTGTTCATGCCGTTTTGTGTGCTTTCACAACATTTCACCTATCGCAGTTTATTACTCGCTATAAAACAACACTATCTCGTTAGATGACGTCGTTTTTGGTAGTTTCACGACGCTACCTAGCTTAAACTAACCTAACCTAACCTAACCTTCGCACTTCTATCGTTAGAAAACGTTTTACTCGCAACTTTACAATGTTTCCTACAAGATTACGACGGTTTCATGCGCTTTCACATTAGATATCGTAGTTCCCGACTTGTAATGTTGAAAAACACTACATCTCACTAAGTGACATTGTTTAATGCGGTTTTACGACGGTTGATATGTCAACCTAACCTAACATTCGCACTTGTATCTAAAGACGCTCAATTACACTGTTTCGTTCACAATTACGATATTTGCTTGACCTCACAGTTTCTCACCAACTTATTACAGTACAGAACGCTGTATCTCGCTAAATGACATCGTTCTTTAAGGTTTCACGATACTTGCATGCGCTTTACCGAGAATGTCAAAACATAGCAGTTTCGCACTTGTAACGGTACAACACGCAGTATTTGGCTTATTCATGCCGTTTTGTGTGCTTTCACATTTTACCTATCGCAGTTTCGTACTCGCAATAAAACAACACTATCTCGTTAGATGACGTCGTTTTTGGTGGTTTCACGACGCTACCTAGCTTAAACTAACATAACTCAACCTAACATAACCTTCGCACTTCTATCGTTAGAAAACGTTTTACTCGCTACTTTACATTGCTTTCTACAACATTACGACGGTTTCAAGCGCTTTCACATTAGATATCGCAGTTCCCAACTTGTAAAGGTGAAAAACACTGCATCTCACTAAGTGACATTGTTTATTGCGGTTTTACAACGGTTCATACCTTAACCTAACGTAACCTAACCTAACCTAACCCAACCTAACCTAACCTAACCTAACCAAACCTAACCTAACGTAACCTAACCTAACCTAACCTAACCTAACCTAACCTAACGACGTTTGCAAGCGCTTTCACATTAGAAAGCGCAGTTCCCGACTTGTAATGGTGAAAAACACTGCATCTCTCTAAGTGACATTGTTTAATGCGGTTTTACGACGGTTCATATCTTAACCTAACCTAACATTCGTACTTGTATTGAAAAACGCTCTATTACACTGTTTCGTTCACAATTACGATATTTGCATAACCTCACAGTTTTTCACCAACTTATTGCAGTACAGAACGCTGTATCTCGCTAAATGACATTGTTCTTTAAGGTTTCACGATGCTTGCATGCGCTTTAACGAGAATATCACAATATAGCAGTTTCGCACTTGTAACGGTAGAACACGCAGTATTTGGCTTGTTCATGACGTTTTGTGTGCTTTCACAACATTTCACCTATCGCAGTTTAATACTCGCAATAAAACAACACTATCTCTTTAGATGACGTCGTTTTTGGTAGTTTCACGACGCTACCTAGCCTAAACTAACCTAACCTAACCTAACCTTCGCACTTCTATCGTTAGAAAACGTTTTACTCGCAACTTTACAATGTTTTCTACAAGATTACGACGGTTTCATGCGCTTTCACATTAGATATCGTAGTTCCCGACTTGTAAAGGTGAAAAACACTGCATCTCACTAAGTGACATTGTTTAATGCGGTTTTAGCGCGGTTCGTATCTTAACCTAACCTAACCTAACCTAACCTAACCTAACCCAACCTAACCTAACATAACCTAACCTAACCTAACCTAACCAAACCTAACCTAACGTAACCTAACCTAACCTAACCTAACCTAACCTAACGACGTTTGCAAGCGCTTTCACATTAGATATCGCAGTTCCCGACTTGTAAAGGTGAAAAACACTGCATCTCACTAAGTGACATTGTTTAATGCGGTTTTACGACGGTTCATATCTTAACCTAACCTAACATTCGTACTTGTATGGAAAAACGCTCTATTACACTGTTTCGTTCACAATTACGATATATGCATAACCTCACAGTTTTTCACCAACTTATTGCAGTACAGAACGCTGTATCTCGCTAAATGACATCGTTCTTTAAGGTTTCACGATGGTTGCATGCGCTTTAACAAGAATATCACATTATAGCAGTTTCGCACTTGTAACGGTACAACACGCAGTATCTGGCTTGTTCAAGCCGTTTTGTGTGCTTTCACAACATTTCACCTATTGCAGTTACGTACATGCAATAAAACAACGCTATCTCGTTAGATGACGTTGTTTTTGGTAGTTTCAAGACGCTACCTAGCTTAAACTAACATAACTCAACCTAACATAACCTTCGCACTTCTATCGTTAGAAAACGTTTTACTCGCTACTTTACATTGCTTTCTACAACAATACGACGGTTTCAAGCGCTTTCACAATAGATATCACAGTTCCCAACTTGTAAAGGTGAAAAACACTGCATCTCACTAAGTGACATTGTTTAATGCGGTTTTACGACGGTTCATACCTTAACCTAACGTAACCTAACCTAACCTAACCTAACCTTACCTAACCTAACCTAACCTAACCCAACCCAACCCAACCTAACCCAACCTAACCTAACCTAACCTAAACTAACCTAACCCAACCTAACCTAACCTAACCTAACCCAACCCAACCCAACCCAACCCAACCTAACCTAACCTAAGCTAACCTAACCAAACCTAACCTAACTTAACCTAACCTAACGTAACCTAACCTAACCTAACCTATTCTAACGTAACCTAACCTTTCCTGACCTAACCTAACCTAACGTAACCTAACCTAACCTAACCTAACCTAACGTAACCTAACCTAACCTAACCTAACCCAACCCAACCCAACCCAACCCAAACCAACAACACCCAACCCAACCTAACCTAACCTAACCTAACCTTACCTAACCTAACCAAATTATCCTTACTTAACCTAACCTAACCTAACGTAACCTAACCTAACCTAACCTAACGTAACCTAACCTAACCTAACGTAACCTAACCTAACCTAACCTAACCCAACCCAACCTAACCTAACCTAACCTAACCTAACCTAACCCAACTCAACCCAACCTAACCTAATCTAACCTAACCTAACCTAACCTAACCTAACAAAACCTAACCTAACCTAACCTAACCTACCTAACGACGGTTGCAAGCGCTTTCACATTAGATATCGCAGTTCCCGACTTTTAATGGTGAAAAACACTGCATCTCACTAATTGACATTGTTTAATGCGGTTTTACGACGGTTCATATCTTAACCTAACCTAACATTCGCACTTGTATCTAAAACCGCTCTATTACACTGTTTTGTTCACAATTACCATATTTGCATAACCTCACAGTTTTTCACCAACTTATTGCAGTACAGAACGTTGTATCTCGCTAAATGACATTGTTCTTTAAGGTTTCACGATGCTTGCATGCGCTTTAACGAGAATATCACAATATAGCAGTTTCGCACTTGTAACGGTAGAACACGCAGTATTTGGCTTGTTCATGCCGTTTTGTGTGCTTTCACAACATATCACCTATCGCAGTTTAATACTCGCAATAAAACAACACTATCTCTTTAGATGACGTCGTTTTTGGTAGTTTCACGACGCTACCTAGCCTAAACTAACCTAACCTAACCTAACCTTCGCACTTATATCGTTAGAAAACGTTTTACTCGCAACTTTACAATGTTTTCCACAAGATTACGACGGTTTCATGCGCTTTCACATTAGATATCGTAGTTCCCGACTTGTAATGTTGAAAAACACTACATCTCACTAAGTGACATTGTTTAATGCGGTTTTACGACGGTTGATATATCAACCTAACCTAACATTCGCACTTGTATCTAAAGACGCTCAATTACACTGTTTCGTTCACAATTACGATATTTGCTTGACCTCACAGTTTCTCACCAACTTATTACAGTACAGAACGCTGTATCTCGCTAAATGACATCGTTCTTTAAGGTTTCACGATACTTGCATGCGCTTTACCGAGAATGTCACAACACAGCAGTTTCGCACTTGTAACGGTACAACACGCAGTATTTGGCTTGTTCATGCCGTTTTGTGTGCTTTCACAACATTTTACCTATCGCAGTTTCGTACTCGCAATAAACAACACTATCTCGTTAGATGACGTCGTTTTTGGTGGTTTCACGACGCTACCTAGCTTAAACTAACATAACTCAACCTAACATAATCTTCGCACTTCTATCGTTAGAAAACGTTTTACTCGCTACTTTACATTGCTTTCTACAACATTACGACGGTTTCAAGCGCTTTCACATTAGATATCGCAGTTCCCAACTTGTAAAGGTGTAAAACACTGCATCTCACTAAGTGACATTGTTTAATGCGGTTTTACGACGGTTCATACCTTAACCTAACGTAACCTAACCTAACCTAACCCAACCTAACCTAACATAACCTAACCTAACCTAACCTAACCAAACCTAACCTAGCGTAACCTAACCTAACCTAACGACGTTTGCAAGCGCTTTCACATTAGATATCGCAGTTCCCGACTTTTAATGGTGAAAAACACTGCATCTCACTAATTGACATTTGTTTAATGCGGTTTTACGACGGTTCATATCTTAACCTAACCTAACATTCGCACTTGTATCTAAAAACGCTCTATTACACTGTTTTGTTCACAATTACCATATTTGCATAACCTCACAGTTTCTCACCAACTTATTGCAGTACAGAACGTTGTATCTCGCTAAATGACATTGTTCTTTATGGTTTCACGATGCTTGCATGCGCTTTAACGAGAATATCACAATATAGCAGTTTCGCACTTGTAACGGTAGAACACGCAGTATTTGGCTTGTTCATGACGTTTTGTGTGCTTTCACAACATTTCACCTATCGCAGTTTAATACTCGCAATAAAACAACACTATCTCTTTAGATGACGTCGTTTTTGGTAGTTTCACGACGCTACCTAGCCTAAACTAACCTAACCTAACCTAACCTTCGCACTTCTATCGTTAGAAAACGTTTTACTCGCAACTTTACAATGTTTTCTACAAGATTACGACGGTTTCATGCGCTTTCACATTAGATATCGTAGTTCCCGACTTGTAAAGGTGAAAAACACTGCATCTCACTAAGTGACATTGTTTAATGCGGTTTTAGCGCGGTTCGTATCTTAACCTAACCTAACCTAACCTAACCTAACCCAACCTAACCTAACATAACCTAACCTAACCTAACCTAACCAAACCTAACCTAACGTAACCTAACCTAACCTAACCTAACCTAACGACGTTTGCAAGCGCTTTCACATTAGATATCGCAGTTCCCGACTTGTAAAGGTGAAAAACACTGCATCTCACTAAGTGACATTGTTTAATGCGGTTTTACGACGGTTCATATCTTAACCTAACCTAACATTCGTACTTGTATGGAAAAACGCTCTATTACACTGTTTCGTTCACAATTACGATATTTGCATAACCTCACAGTTTTTCACCAACTTATTGCAGTACAGAACGCTGTATCTCGCTAAATGACATCGTTCTTTAAGGTTTCACGATGGTTGCATGCGCTTTAACAAGAATATCACATTATAGCAGTTTCGCACTTGTAACGGTACAACACGCAGAATCTGGCTTGTTCAAGCCGTTTTGTGTGCTTTCACAACATTTCACCTATTGCAGTTACGTACATGCAATAAAACAACGCTATCTCGTTAGATGACGTTGTTTTTGGTAAATTCAAGACGCTACCTAGCTTAAACTAACATAACTCAACCTAACATAACCTTCGCACTTCTATCGTTAGAAAACGTTTTACTCGCTACTTTACATTGCTTTCTACAACAATACGACGGTTTCAAGCGCTTTCACATTAGATATCGCAGTTCCCAACTTGTAAAGGTGTAAAACACTGCATCTCACTAAGTGACATTGTTTAATGCGGTTTTACGACGGTTCATACCTTAACCTAACGTAACCTAACCTAACCTAACCTAACCTAACCTAACCTAACCTAACCCAACCCAACCCAACCTAACCTAACGTAACCTAACCTAACCTAAACTAACCTAAACTAACCTAACCCAACCTAACCTAACCTAACCTAACCCAACCCAACCCAACCCAACCTAACCTAACCTAAGCTAACCTAACCAAACCTAACCTAACTTAACCTAACCTAACGTAACCTAACCTAACCTAACCTATTCTAACGTAACCTAACCTTTCCTGACCTAACCTAACCTAACGTAACCTAACCTAACCTAACCTAACATAACCTAACGTAACCTAACCTAACCTAACCTAACGTAACCTAACCTAACCTAACCTAACCCAACCCAACCCAACCCAACCCAAACCAACAACACCCAACCCAACCTAACCTAACCTAACCTAACCTTACCTAACCTAACCAAATTATCCTTACCTAACCTAACCTAACCTAACGTAACCTAACCTAACCTAACCTAACGTAACCTAACCTAACCTAACGTAACCTAACCTAACCTAACCTAACCCAACCTAACCTAACCTAACCTAACCTAACCCAACTCAACCCAACCTAACCTAATCTAACCTAACCTAACCTAACCTAACCTAACAAAACCTAACCTAACCTAACCTAACCTACCTAACGACGGCTGCAAGCGCTTTCACATTAGATATCGCAGTTCCCGACTTTTAATGGTGAAAAACACTGCATCTCACTAATTGACATTGTTTAATGCGGTTTTACGACGGTTCATATCTTAACCTAACCTAACATTCGCACTTGTATCTAAAACCGCTCTATTACACTGTTTTGTTCACAATTACCATATTTGCATAACCTCACAGTTTTTCACCAACTTATTGCAGTACAGAACGTTGTATCTCGCTAAATGACATTGTTCTTTAAGGTTTCACGATGCTTGCATGCGCTTTAACGAGAATATCACAATATAGCAGTTTCGCACTTGTAACGGTAGAACACGCAGTATTTGGCTTGTTCATGCCGTTTTGTGTGCTTTCACAACATTTCACCTATCGCAGTTTAATTCTCGCTATAAAACACTATCTCGTTAGATGACGTCGTTTTCGGTAGTTTCACGACGCTACCTAGCTTAAACTAACCTAACCTAACCTAACCTTCGCACTTCTATCGTTAGAAAACGTTTTACTCGCAACTTTACAATGTTTTCTACAAGATTACGACGGTTTCATGCGCTTTCACATTAGATATCGTATTCCCGACTTGTAATGTTGAAAAACACTACATCTCACTAAGTGACATTGTTTAATGCGGTTTTACGACGGTTGATATGTCAACCTAACCTAACATTCGCACTTGTATCTAAAGACGCTCAATTACACTGTTTCGTTCACAATTACGATATTTGCTTGACCTCACAGTTTCTCACCAACTTATTACAGTACAGAACGCTGTATCTCGCTAAATGACATCGTTCTTTAAGGTTTCACGATACTTGCATGCGCTTTACCGAGAATGTCACAACATAGCAGTTTCGCACTTGTAACGGTACAACACGCAGTATTTGGCTTGTTCATGCCGTTTTGTGTGCTTTCACAACATTTTACCTATCGCAGTTTCGTACTCGCAATAAACAACACTATCTCGTTAGATGACGTCGTTTTTGGTGGTTTCACGACGCTACCTAGCTTAAACTAACAAAACTCAACCTAACATAACCTTCGCACTTCTATCGTTAGAAAAGGTTTTACTCGCTACTTTACATTGCTTTCTACAACATTACGACGGTTTCAAGCGCTTTCACATTAGATATTGCAGTTCCCAACTTGTAAAGGTGAAAAACACTGCATCTCCCTAAGTGACATTGTTTAATGCGGTTTTACGACGGTTCATACCTTAACCTAACGTAACCTAACCTAACCTAACCCAACCTAACCTAACATAACCTAACCTAACCTAACCTAACCAAACCTAACCTAGCGTAACCTAACCTAACCTAACGACGTTTGCAAGCGCTTTCACATTAGATATCGCAGTTCCCGACTTTTATTGGTGAAAAACACTGCATCTCACTAATTGACATTTGTTTAATGCGGTTTTACGACGGTTCATATCTTAACCTAACCTAACATTCGCACTTGTATCTAAAAACGCTCTATTACACTGTTTTGTTCACAATTACCATATTTGCATAACCTCACAGTTTCTCACCAACTTATTGCAGTACAGAACGTTGTATCTCGCTAAATGACATTGTTCTTCAAGGTTTCACGATGCTTGCATGCGCTTTAACGAGAATATCACAATATAGCAGTTTCGCACTTGTAACGGTAGAACACGCAGTATTTGGCTTGTTCATGCCGTTTTGTGTGCTTTCACAACATTTCACCTATCGCAGTTTAATACTCGCTATAAAACAACACTATCTCGTTAGATGACGTCGTTTTTGGTAGTTTCACGACGCTACCTAGCTTAAACTAACCTAACCTAACCTAACCTTCGCACTTCTATCGTTAGAAAACGTTTTACTCACCACTTTACAATGTTTTCTACAAGATTACGACGGTTTCATGCGCTTTCACATTAGATATCTTAGTTCCCGACTTGTAATGTTGAAAAACACTACATCTCACTAAGTGACATTGTTTAATGCGGTTTTACGACGGTTCATATCTTAACCTAACCTAACATTCGCACTTGTATCTAAAAACGCTCTATTACACTGTTTTGTTCACAATTACAATATTTGCATAACCTCACAGTTTTTCACCAACTTATTGGAGTACAGAACGTTGTATCTCGCTAAATGACATTGTTCTTTAAGGTTTCACGATGCTTGCATGCGCTTTAACGAGAATATCACAATATAGCAGTTTCACACTTGTAACGGTAGAACACGCAGTATTTGGCTTGTTCATGCCGTTTTGTGCGCTTTCACAACATTTCACCTATCGCAGTTTAATACTCGCTATAAAACAACACTATCTCGTTAGATGACGTCGTTTTTGGTAGTTTCACGACGCTACCTAGCTTAAACTAACCTAACCTAACCTAACCTTCGCACTTCTATCGTTAGAAAACGTTTTACTCGCTACTTTACATTGCTTTCTACAACATTACGACGGTTTCAAGCGCTTTCACATTAGATATCGCAGTTCCCGACTTGTAAAGGTGAAAAACACTGCATCTCACTAAGTGACATTGTTTATTGCGGTTTTACAACGGTTCATACCTTAACCTAACGTAACCTAACCTAACCTAACCCAACCTAACCTAACCTAACCTAACCTAACCTAACCTAACCTAACCAAACCTAACCTAACGTAACCTAACCTAACCTAACCTAACCTAACCTAACCTAACCTAACCTAACGACGTTTGCAAGCGCTTTCACATTAGATATCGCAGTTCCCGACTTGTAATGGTGAAAAACACTGCATCTCTCTAAGTGACATTGTTTAATGCGGTTTTACGACGGTTCATATCTTAACCTAACCTAACATTCGTACTTGTATTGAAAAACGCTCTATTACACTGTTTCGTTCACAATTACGATATTTGCATAACCTCACAGTTTTTCACCAACTTATTGCAGTACAGAACGCTGTATCTCGCTAAATGACATTGTTCTTTAAGGTTTCACGATGCTTGCATGCGCTTTAACGAGAATATCACAATATAGCAGTTTCGCACTTGTAACGGTAGAACACGCAGTATTTGGCTTGTTCATGCCGTTTTGTGTGCTTTCACAACATTTCACCTATCGCAGTTTAATACTCGCAATAAAACAACACTATCTCTTTAGAGGACGTCGTTTTTGGTAGTTTCACGACGCTACCTAGCCTAAACTAACCTAACCTAACCTAACCTTCGCACTTCTATCGTTGGAAAACGTTTTACTCGCAACTTTACAATGTTTTCTACAAGATTACGACGGTTTCATGCGCTTTCACATTAGATATCGTAGTTCCCGACTTGTAAAGGTGAAAAACACTGCATCTCACTAAGTGACATTGTTTAATGCGGTTTTAGCGCGGTTCGTATCTTAACCTAACCTAACCTAACCTAACCTAACCCAACCTAACCTAACATAACCTAACCTAACCTAACCTAACCAAACCTAACCTAACGTAACCTAACCTAACCTAACCAAACCTAACCTAACCTAACGACGTTTGCAAGCGCTTTCACATTAGATATCGCAGTTCCCGACTTGTAAAGGTGAAAAACACTGCATCTCACTAAGTGACATTGTTTAATGCGGTTTTACGACGGTTCATATCTTAACCTAACCTAACATTCGTACTTGTATGGAAAAACGCTCTATTACACTGTTTCGTTCACAATTACGATATTTGCATAACCTCACAGTTTTTCACCAACTTATTGCAGTACAGAACGCTGTATCTCGCTAAATGACATCGTTCTTTAAGGTTTCACGATGGTTGCATGCGCTTTAACAAGAATATCACATTATAGCAGTTTCGCACTTGTAACGGTACAACACGCAGTATCTGGCTTGTTCAAGCCGTTTTGTGTGCTTTCACAACATTTCACCCATTGCAGTTACGTACATGCAATAAAACAACGCTATCTCGTTAGATGACGTTGTTTTTGGTAAATTCAAGACGCTACCTAGCTTAAACTAACATAACTCAACCTAACATAACCTTCGCACTTCTATCGTTAGAAAACGTTTTACTCGCTACTTTACATTGCTTTCTACAACAATACGACGGTTTCAAGCGCTTTCACATTAGATATCACAGTTCCCAACTTGTAAAGGTGAAAAACACTGCATCTCACTAAGTGACATTGTTTAATGCGGTTTTACGACGGTTCATACCTTAACCTAACGTAACCTAACCTAACCTAACCTAACCTTACCTAACCTAACCTAACCTAACCCAACCCAGCCCAACCTAACCTAACGTAACCTAACCTAACCTAAACTAACCTAACCCAACCTAACCTAACCTAACCTAACCCAACCCAACCCAACCCAACCTAACCTAACCTAAGCTAACCTAACCAAACCTAACCTAACTTAACCTAACCTAACGTAACCTAACCTAACCTAACCTATTCTAACGTAACCTAACCTTTCCTGACCTAACCTAACCTAACGTAACCTAACCTAACCTAACCTAACATAACATAACGTAACCTAACCTAACCTAACCTAACCTAACGTAACCTAACCTAACCTAACCTAACCCAACCCAACCCAACCCAACCCAAACCAACAACACCCAACCCAACCTAACCTAACCTAACCTAACCTTACCTAACCTAACCAAATTATCCTTACCTAACCTAACCTAACCTAACGTAACCTAACCTAACCTAACCTAACGTAACCTAACCTAACCTAACGTAACCTAACCTAACCTAACCTAACCCAACCTAACCTAACCTAACCTAACCTACCCCAACTCAACCCAACCTAACCTAATCTAACCTAACCTAACCTAACCTAACAAAACCTAACCTAACCTAACCTAACCTACCTAACGACGGTTGCAAGCGCTTTCACATTAGATATCGCAGTTCCCGACTTTTAATGGTGAAAAACACTGCATCTCACTAATTGACATTGTTTAATGCGGTTTTACGACGGTTCATATCTTAACCTAACCTAACATTCGCACTTGTATCTAAAACCGCTCTATTACACTGTTTTGTTCACAATTACCATATTTGCATAACCTCACAGTTTTTCACCAACTTATTGCAGTACAGAACGTTGTATCTCGCTAAATGACATTGTTCTTTAAGGTTTCACGATGCTTGCATGCGCTTTAACGAGAATATCACAATATAGCAGTTTCGCACTTGTAACGGTAGAACACGCAGTATTTGGCTTGTTCATGCCGTTTTGTGTGCTTTCACAACATTTCACCTATCGCAGTTTAATACTCGCTATAAAACACTATCTCGTTAGATTACGTCGTTTTCGGTAGTTTCACGACGCTACCTAGCTTAAACTAACCTAACCTAACCTAACCTTCGCACTTCTACCGTTAGAAAACGTTTTACTCGCAACTTTACAATGTTTTCTACAAGATTACGACGGTTTCATGCGCTTTCACATTAGATATCGTAATCCCGACTTGTAATGTTGAAAAACACTACATCTCACTAAGTGACATTGTTTAATGCGGTTTTACGACGGTTGATATGTCAACCTAACCTAACATTCGCACTTGTATCTAAAGACGCTCAATTACACTGTTTCGTTCACAATTACGATATTTGCTTGACCTCACAGTTTCTCACCAACTTATTACAGTACAGAACGCTGTATCTCGCTAAATGACATCGTTCTTTAAGGTTTCACGATACTTGCATGCGCTTTACCGAGAATGTCAAAACATAGCAGTTTCGCACTTGTAACGGTACAACACGCAGTATTTGGCTTGTTCATGCCGTTTTGTATGCTTTCACGTTTTACCTATCGCAGTTTCGTACTCGCAATAAAACAACACTATCTCGTTAGATGACGTCGTTTTTGGTGGTTTCACGACGCTACCTAGCTTAAACTAACATAACTCAACCTAACATAACCTTCGCACTTCTATCGTTAGAAAACGTTTTACTCGCTACTTTACATTGCTTTCTACAACATTACGACGGTTTCAAGCGCTTTCACATTAGATATCACCGACTTGTAAAGGTGAAAAACACTGCATCTCACTAAGTGACATTGTTTAATGCGGTTTTAGCGCGGTTCGTATCTTAACCTAACCTAACCTAACCTAACCTAACCCAACCTAACCTAACATAACCTAACCTAACCTAACCTAACCAAACCTAACCTAACGTAACCTAACCTAACCTAACCTAACCTAACCTAACGACGTTTGCAAGCGCTTTCACATTAGATATCGCAGTTCCCGACTTGTAAAGGTGAAAAACACTGCATCTCACTAAGTGACATTGTTTAATGCGGTTTTACGACGGTTCATATCATAACCTAACCTAACATTCGTACTTGTATGGAAAAACGCTCTATTACACTGTTTCGTTCACAATTACGATATTTGCATAACCTCACA
The DNA here is from genome assembly GCF_043290135.1 of Rhipicephalus microplus. Taxonomy (NCBI): domain Eukaryota; kingdom Metazoa; phylum Arthropoda; class Arachnida; order Ixodida; family Ixodidae; genus Rhipicephalus; species Rhipicephalus microplus. The sequence goes on from NW_027464633.1 coordinate 1,834,322, forward strand.
GTTTTTCACCAACTTATTGCAGTACAGAACGCTGTATCTCGCTAAATGACATCGTTCTTTAAGGTTTCACGATGGTTGCATGCGCTTTAACAAGAATATCACATTATAGCAGTTTCGCACTTGTAACGGTACAACACGCAGTATCTGGCTTGTTCAAGCCGTTTTGTGTGCGTTCACAACATTTCACCTATTGCAGTTACGTACATGCAATAAAACAACGCTATCTCGTTAGATGACGTTGTTTTTGGTAAATTCAAGACGCTACCTAGCTTAAACTAACATAACTCAACCTAACATAACCTTCGCACTTCTATCGTTAGAAAACGTTTTACTCGCTACTTTACATTGCTTCCTACAACAATACGACGGTTTCAAGCGCTTTCACATTAGATATCACAGTTCCCAACTTGTAAAGGTGAAAAACACTGCATCTCACTGAGTGACATTGTTTAATGCGGTTTTACGACGGTTCATACCTTAACCTAACGTAACCTAACCTAACCTAACCTAACCTTACCTAACCTAACCTAACCTAACCCAACCCAACCCAACCTAACCTAACGTAACCTAACCTAACCTAAACTAACCTAACCCAACCTAACCTAACCTAACCTAACCCAACCCAACCCAACCCAACCTAATCTAACCTAAGCTAACCTAACCAAACCTAACCTAACTTAACCTAACCTAACGTAACCTAACCTAACCTAACCTATTCTAACGTAACCTAACCTTTCCTGACCTAACCTAGCCTAACCTAACCTAACCTAACCTAACCTAACATAACCTAACGTAACCTAACCTAACCTAACCTAACCTAACGTAACCTAACCTAACCTAACCTAACCCAACCCAACCCAACCCAACCCAAACCAACAACACCCAACCCAACCTAACCTAACCTAACCTAACCTTACCTAACCTAACCAAATTATCCTTACCTAACCTAACCTAACCTAACGTAACCTAACCTAACCTAACCTAACCTAACGTAACCTAACCTAACCTAACGTAACCTAACCTAACCTAACCTAACCCAACCTAACCTAACCTAACCAAACCTAACCCAACTCAACCCAACCTAACCTAATCTAACCTAACCTAACCTAACCTAACCTAACAAAACCTAACCTAACCTAACCTAACCTACCTAACGACGGTTGCAAGCGCTTTCACATTAGATATCGCAGTTCCCGACTTTTAATGGTGAAAAACACTGCATCTCACTAATTGACATTGTTTAATGCGGTTTTACGACGGTTCATATCTTAACCTAACCTAACATTCGCACTTGTATCTAAAACCGCTCTATTACACTGTTTTGTTCACAATTACCATATTTGCATAACCTCACAGTTTTTCACCAACTTATTGCAGTACAGAACGTTGTATCTCCCTAAATGACATTGTTCTTTAAGGTTTCACGATGCTTGCATGCGCTTTAACGAGAATATCACAATATAGCAGTTTCGCACTTGTAACGGTAGAACACGCAGTATTTGGCTTGTTCATGCCGTTTTGTGTGCTTTCACAACATTTCACCTATCGCAGTTTAATACTCGCTATAAAACACTATCTCGTTAGATGACGTCGTTTTCGGTAGTTTCACGACGCTACCTAGCTTAAACTAACCTAACCTAACCTAACCTTCGCACTTCTATCGTTAAAAAACGTTTTACTCGCAACTTTACAATGTTTTCTACAAGATTACGACGGTTTCATGCGCTTTCACATTAGATATCGCAGTTCCCAACTTGTAAAGGTGAAAAACACTGCATCTCACTGAGTGACATTGTTTAATGCGGTTTTACGACGGTTCGTACCTTAACCTAACGTAACCTAACCTAACCTAACCCAACCTAACCTAACATAACCTAACCTAACCTAACCTAACCAAACCTAACCTAACGTAACCTAACCTAACCTAACCTAACCTAACCTAACCTAACGACGTTTGCAAGCGCTTTCACATTAGATATCGCAGTTCCCGACTTTTAATGGTGAAAAACACTGCATCTCACTAATTGACATTGTTTAATGCGGTTTTACGACGGTTCATATCTTAACCTAACCTAACCTTCGCACTTGTATCTAAAACCGCTCTATTACACTGTTTTGTTCACAATTACCATATTTGCATAACCTCACAGTTTCTCACCAACTTATTGCAGTACAGAACGTTGTATCTCGCTAAATGACATTGTTCTTTAAGGTTTCACGATGCTTGCATGCGCTTTAACGAGAATATCACAATATAGCAGTTTCGCACTTGTAACGGTAGAACACGCAGTATTTGGCTTGTTCATGCCGTTTTGTGTGCTTTCACAACATTTCACCTATCGCAGTTTAATACTCGCTATAAAACAACACTATCTCGTTAGATGACGTCGTTTTTGGTAGTTTCACGACGCTACCTAGCTTAAACTAACCTAACCTAACCTAACCTTCGCACTTCTATCGTTAGAAAACGTTTTACTCACCACTTTACAATGTTTTCTACAAGATTACGACGGTTTCATGCGCTTTCACATTAGATATCGTAGTTCCCGACTTGTAATGTTGAAAAACACTACATCTCACTAAGTGACATTGTTTAATGCGGTTTTACGACGGTTCATATCTTAACCTAACCTAACATTCGCACTTGTATCTAAAAACGCTCTATTACACTGTTTTGTTCACAATTACAATATTTGCATAACCTCACAGTTTTTCACCAACTTATTGCAGTACAGAACGTTGTATCTCGCTAAATGACATTGTTCTTTAAGGTTTCACGATGCTTGCATGCGCTTTAACGAGAATATCACAATATAGCAGTTTCACACTTGTAACGGTAGAACACGCAGTATTTGGCTTGTTCATGCCGTTTTGTGCGCTTTCACAACATTTCACCTATCGCAGTTTAATACTCGCTATAAAACAACACTATCTCGTTAGATGACGTCGTTTTTGGTAGTTTCACGACGCTACCTAGCTTAAACTAACCTAACCTAACCTAACCTTCGCACTTCTATCGTTAGAAAACGTTTTACTCACCACTTTACAATGTTTTCTACAAGATTACGACGGTTTCATGCGCTTTCACATTAGATATCGCAGTTCCCAACTTGTAAAGGTGAAAAACACTGCATCTCACTGAGTGACATTGTTTAATGCGGTTTTACGACGGTTCATACCTTAACCTAACGTAACCTAACCTAACCTAACCTAACCTTACCTAACCTAACCTAACCTAACCCAACCCAACCCAACCTAACCTAACGTAACCTAACCTAACCTAACCTAACCTAACCTAACCTAACCTAACGACGTTTGCAAGCGCTTTCGCATTAGATATCGCAATTCCCGACTTGTAATGGTGAAAAACACAGCATCTCACTAAGTGACATTGTTTAATGCGGTTTTAGCGCGGTTCATATCTTAACCTAACCTAACCTTACCTAACCCAACCTAACCTAACCTAACCTAACCAAACCTTACCTAACATCCCTAACCTAACCTAACCTAACCTTAGCTAACCAAACCTAAACTAACCTAACCTAACGTAACCTAACCTAACCTAACCTAACCTAACCTAACGACGTTTGCAAGCGCTTTCACATTAGATATCGCAGTTCCCGACTAGTAATGGTGAAAAACACTGCATCTCACTAAGTGACATTGTTTAATGCGGTTTTACGACGGTTCATATCTTAACCTAACCTAACATTCGCACTTGTATTAAAAAACGCTCTATTACACTGTTTCGTTCACAATTAGGATATTTGCATACCTTCACAGTTTTTCACCAACTTATTGCAGTACAGAACGCTGTATCTCGCTAAATGACATCGTTCTTTAAGGTTTCACGATGCTTGCATGCGCTTTAACGAGAATATCACAACATAGCAGTTTCGCACTTGTAACGGTACAACACGCAGTATTTGGCTTGTTCATGCCGTTTTGTGTGCTTTCACAACATTTCACCTATCGCAGTTTCGTACTCGCAATAAAACAACACTATCTCGTTAGATGACGTTGTTTTTGGTAGTTTCACGACGCTACCTAGCTTAAACTAACATAACTCAACCTAACATAACCTTCGCACTTCTATCGTTAGAAAACGTTTTACTCGCTACTTTACATTGCTTTCTACAACAATACGACGGTTTCAAGCGCTTTCACATTAGATATCGCAGTTCCCAACTTGTAAAGGTGAAAAACACTGCATCTCACTAAGTGACATTGTTTAATGCGGTTTTAGCGCGGTTCATATCTTAACCTAACCTAACCTAACCTAACCTAACCCAACCTAACCTAACATAACCTAACCTAACCTAACCTAACCAAACCTAACCTAACGTAACCTAACCTAACCTAACCTAACCTAACCTAACCTAACCTAACCTAACCACGTTTGCAAGCGCTTTCACATTAGATATCGCAGTTCCCGACTTGTAATGGTGAAAAACACAGCATCTCACTAAGTGACATTGTTTAATGCGGTTTTAGCGCGGTTCATATCTTAACCTAACCTAACCTTACCTAACCCAACCTAACCTAACCTAACCTAACCAAACCTTACCTAACATCCCTAACCTAACCTAACCTAACCTAACCTAACCAAACCTAACCTAACCTAACCTAACGTAACCTAACCTAACCTAACCTAACCTAACGACGTTTGCAAGCGCTTTCACATTAGATATCATAGTTCCCGACTTGTAATGTTGAAAAACACTACATCTCACTAAGTGACATTGTTTAATGCGGTTTTACGACGGTTCATATCTTAACCTAACCTAACATTCGCACTTGAATCGAAAAACGCTCTATTACACTGTTTTGTTCACAATTACCATATTTGCATAACCTCACAGTTTTTCACCAACTTATTGCAGTACAGAACGTTGTATCTCGCTAAATGACATTGTTCTTTAAAGTTTCACGATGCTTGCATGCGCTTTAACGAGAATATCACAATATAGCAGTTTCGCACTTGTAACGGTAGAACACGCAGTATTTGGCTTGTTCATGCCGTTTTGTGTGCTTTCACAACATTTCACCTATCGCAGTTTAATACTCGCTATAAAACAACACTATCTCGTTAGATGACGTCGTTTTTGGTAGTTTCACGACGCTACCTAGCTTAAACTAACCTAACCTAACCTAACCTTCGCACTTCTATCGTTAGAAAACGTTTTACTCACCACTTTACAATGTTTTCTACAAGATTACGACGGTTTCATGCGCTTTCACATTAGATATCGCAGTTCCCAACTTGTAAAGGTGAAAAACACTGCATCTCACTAAGTGACATTGTTTAATGCGGTTTTAGCGCGGTTCATATCTAAACCTAACCTAACCTAACCTAACCTAACCTAACCCAACCTAACCTAACATAACCTAACCTAACCTAACCTAACCAAACCTAACCTAACCTAACCTAACCTAACCTAACCTAACCTAACCTAACCTAACCTAACGACGTTTGCAAGCGCTTTCACATTAGATATCGCAGTTCCCGACTTGTAATGGTGAAAAACACAGCATCTCACTAAGTGACATTGTTTAATGCGGTTTTAGCGCGGTTCATATCTTAACCTAACCTAACCTTACCTAACCCAACCTAACCTAACCTAACCTAACCAAACCTTACCTAACATCCCTAACCTAACCTAACCTAACCTAACCTAACCAAACCTAACCTAACCTAACCTAACGTAACCTAACCTAACCTAACCTAACCCAACGACGTTTGCAAGCGCTTTCACATTAGATATCGCAGTTCCCGACTTGTAATGGCGAAAAACACTGCATCTCATCAAGTGACATTGTTTAATGCGGTTTTACGACGGTTCATATCTTAACCTAACCTAACATTCGCACTTGTATTAAAAAACGCTCTATTACACTGTTTCGTTCACAATTAGGATATTTGCATAACCTCACAGTTTTTCACCAACTTATTGCAGTACAGAACGCTGTATCTCGCTAAATGACATCGTTCTTTAAGGTTTCACGATGCTTGCATGCGCTTTAACGAGAATATCACAACATAGCAGTTTCGCACTTGTAACGGTACAACACGCAGTATTTGGCTTGTTCATGCCGTTTTGTGTGCTTTCACAACATTTCACCTATCGCAGTTTCGTACTCGCAATAAAACAACACTATCTCGTTAAATGACGTTGTTTTTGGTAGTTTCACGACGCTACCTAGCTTAAACTAACATAACTCAACCTAACATAACCTTCGCACTTCTATCGTTAGAAAACGTTTTACTCGCTACTTTACATTGCTTTCTACAACAATACGACGGTTTCAAGCGCTTTCACATTAGGTATCACAGTTCCCAACTTGTAAAGGTGAAAAACACTGCATCTCACTAAGTGACATTGTTTAATGCGGTTTTACGACGGTTCATACCTTAACCTAACGTAACCTAACCTAACCTAACCTAACCTTACCTAACCTAACCTAACCTAACCTAACCCAACCCAACCCAACCTAACCTAACCTAACCTAAACTAAACTAACCTAACCCAACCTAACCTAACCTAACCTAACCTAACCCAACCCAACCCAACCCAACCTAACCTAACCTAAGCTAACCTAACCAAACCTAACCTAACTTAACCTAACCTAACATAACCTAACCTAACCTACCTATTCTAACGTAACCTAACCTTTCCTGACCTAACCTAACCTAACGTAACCTAACCTAACCTAACCTAACATAACCTAACGTAACCTAACCTAACCTAACGTAACCTAACCTAACCTAACCCAACCCAACCCAACAACACCCAACCCAACCTAACCTAACCTAACCTAACCTTACCTAACCTAACCAAATTATCCTTACCTAACCTAACCTAACCTAACGTAACCTAACCTAACCTAACCTAACGTAACCTAACCTAACCTAACGTAACCTAACCTAACCTAACCCAACCTAACCTAACCTAACCTAACCCAACTCAACCCAACCTAACCTAATCTAACCTAACCTAACCTAACCTAACAAAACCTAACCTAACCTAACCTAACCTAACGACGGTTGCAAGCGCTTTCACATTAGATATCGCAGTTCCCGACTTTTAATGGTGAAAAACACTGCATCTCACTAATTGACATTGTTTAATGCGGTTTTACGACGGTTCATATCTTAACCTAACCTAACATTCGCACTTGTATTAAAAAACGCTCTATTACACTGTTTCGTTCACAATTAGGATATTTGCATAACCTCACAGTTTTTCACCAACTTATTGCAGTACAGAACGTTGTATCTCGCTAAATGACATTGTTCTTTAAGGTTTCACGATGCTTGCATGTGCTTTAACGAGAATATCACAATATAGCAGTTTCGCACTTGTAACGGTAGAACACGCAGTATTTGGCTTGTTCATGCCGTTTTGTGTACTTTCACAACATTTCACCTATTGCAGTTACGTACATGCAATAAAACAACACTATCTCGTTAGATGACGTCCTTTTTGGTGGTCTCACGACGCTACATAGCTTAAACTAACATAACTCAAGCTAACCTTCGCACTTCTATCGTTAGAAAACGTTTTACTCGCAACTTTACAATGTTTTCTACAAGATTACGACGGTTTCATGCGCTTTCACATTAGATATCGTAGTTCCCGACTTGTAATGATGAAAAACACTACATCTCACTAAGTGACATTGTTTAATGCGGTTTTACGACGGTTGATATTTCAACCTAACCTAACATTCGCACTTGTATCTAAATACGCTCAATTACACTGTTTCGTTCACAATTACGATATTTGCTTGACCTCACAGTTTCTCACCAACTTATTACAGTTCAGAACGCTGTATCTCGCTAAATGACATCGTTCTTTAAGGTTTCACGATACTTGCATGCGCTTTAACGAGAATATTACATTAAAGCAGTTTCGCTCTTGTAACGGCACAAGACGCAGTATCTGGCTAGTTCATGCCATTTTGTGTGCTTTCCCAATATTACACCTATCGCAGTTTCGTACTCGCAATAAAACAACACTATCTCGTTAGATGACATCGTTTTTGGTGGTCTCACGACGCTACCTAGCTCAAACTAACCGAACCTTCGCACTTATATCGTTAGAAAACGTTTTATTCGCTACTTTACAATGTTTTCTACAAGATTACGACGGTTTCATGCGCTTTCACATTAGATATCGCAGTTCCCAACTTGTAAAGGTCAAAAACACTGCATCTCACAAAGTGACATTGTTTAATGCGGTTTTACGACGGTTCATACCTTAACCTAACGTAACCTAACCTAACCTAACCTAACCTTACCTAACCTAACCTAACCTAACCCAACCCAACCCAACCTAACCTAACCTAACCTAACCTAAACTAACCTAACCTAACCCAACCTAACCTAACCTAACCTAACCTAACCTAACCTAACCCAACCCAACCCAACCCAACCTAACCTAACCTAAGCTAACCTAACCAAACCTAACCAAACCTAACCTAACCTAACTTAACCTAACCTAACGTAACCTAACCTAACCTAACCTATTCTAACGTAACCTAACCTTACCTGACCTAACCTAACCTAACGTAACATAACCTAACCTAACATAACCTAACGTAACCTAACCTAACCTAACCTAACCTAACGTAACCTAACCTAACCTAACCCAACCTAACCCAACCCAACCCAACCCAACAACACCCAACCCAACCTAACCTAACCTAACCTAACCTTACCTAACCTAACCTAACCTAACGTAACCTAACCTAACCTAACCTAACGTAACCTAACCTAACCTAACGTAACCTAACCTAACCTAACCTAACCCAACCTAACCTAACCTAACCTAACCCAACTCAACCCAACCTAACCTAATCTAACCTAACCTAACCTAACCTAACCTAACCTAACAAAACCTAACCTAACCTAACCTAACCTAACCTAACCTAACGACGGTTGCAAGCGCTTTCACATTAGATATCGCAGTTCCCGACTTTCAATGGTGAAAAACACTGCATCTCACTAATTGACATTGTTTAATGCGGTTTTACGACGGTTCATATCTTAACCTAACCTAACATTCGCACTTGTATCTAAAAACGCTCTATTACACTGTTTTGTTCACAATTACCATATTTGCATAACCTCACAGTTTTTCACCAACTTATTGCAGTACAGAACGTTGTATCTCGCTAAATGACATTGTTCTTTAAGGTTTCACGATGCTTGCATGTGCTTTAACGAGAATATCACAATATAGCAGTTTCGCACTTGTAACGGTAGAACACGCAGTATTTGGCTTGTTCATGCCGTTTTGTGTGCTTTCACAACATTTCACCTATCGCAGTTTAATACTCGCTATAAAACAACACTATCTCGTTAGATGACGTCGTTTTTGGTAGTTTCACGACGCTACCTAGCTTAAACTAACCTAACCTAACCTAACCTTCGCAGTTCTATCGTTAGAAAACGTTTTACTCACCACTTTACAATGTTTTCTACAAGATTACGACGGTTTCATGCGCTTTCACATTAGATATCGTAGTTCCCGACTTGTAATGTTGAAAAACACTACATCTCACTAAGTGACATTGTTTAATGCGGTTTTACGACGGTTCATATCTTAACCTAACCTAACATTCGCACTTGTATCTAAAAACGCTCTATTACACTGTTTTGTTCACAATTACAATATTTGCATAACCTCACAGTTTTTCACCAACTTATTGCAGTACAGAACGTTGTATCTCGCTAAATGACATTGTTCTTTAAGGTTTCACGATGCTTGCATGCGCTTTAACGAGAATATCACAATATAGCAGTTTCACACTTGTAACGGTAGAACACGCAGTATTTGGCTTGTTCATGCCGTTTTGTGCGCTTTCACAACATTTCACCTATCGCAGTTTAATACTCGCTATAAAACAACACTATCTCGTTAGATGACGTCGTTTTTGGTAGTTTCACGACGCTACCTAGCTTAAACTAACCTAACCTAACCTAACCTTCGCACTTCTATCGTTAGAAAACGTTTTACTCACCACTTTACAATGTTTTCTACAAGATTACGACGGTTTCATGCGCTTTCACATTAGATATCGCAGTTCCCAACTTGTAAAGGTGAAAAACACTGCATCTCACTGAGTGACATTGTTTAATGCGGTTTTACGACGGTTCATACCTTAACCTAACGTAACCTAACCTAACCTAACCTAACCTTACCTAACCTAACCTAACCTAACCCAACCCAACCCAACCTAACCTAACGTAACCTAACCTAACCTAACCTAACCTAACCTAACCTAACGACGTTTGCAAGCGCTTTCGCATTAGATATCGCAATTCCCGACTTGTAATGGTGAAAAACACAGCATCTCACTAAGTGACATTGTTTAATGCGGTTTTAGCGCGGTTCATATCTTAACCTAACCTAACCTTACCTAACCCAACCTAACCTAACCTAACCTAACCAAACCTTACCTAACATCCCTAACCTAACCTAACCTAACCTAACCTAACCAAACCTAAACTAACCTAACCTAACGTAACCTAACCTAACCTAACCTAACCTAACCTAACCTAACGACGTTTGCAAGCGCTTTCAAATTAGATATCGCAGTTCCCGACTAGTAATGGTGAAAAACACTGCATCTCACTAAGTGACATTGTTTAATGCGGTTTTACGACGGTTCATATCTTAACCTAACCTAACATTCGCACTTGTATTAAAAAACGCTCTATTACACTGTTTCGTTCACAATTAGGATATTTGCATAACTTCACAGTTTTTCACCAACTTATTGCAGTACAGAACGCTGTATCTCGCTAAATGACATCGTTCTTTAAGGTTTCACGATGCTTGCATGCGCTTTAACGAGAATATCACAACATAGCAGTTTCGCACTTGTAACGGTACAACACGCAGTATTTGGCTTGTTCATGCCGTTTTGTGTGCTTTCACAACATTTCACCTATCGCAGTTTCGTACTCGCAATAAAACAACACTATCTCGTTAGATGACGTTGTTTTTGGTAGTTTCACGACGCTACCTAGCTTAAACTAACATAACTCAACCTAACATAACCTTCGCACTTCTATCGTTAGAAAACGTTTTACTCGCTACTTTACATTGCTTTCTACAACAATACGACGGTTTCAAGCGCTTTCACATTAGATATCGCAGTTCCCAACTTGTAAAGGTGAAAAACACTGCATCTCACTAAGTGACATTGTTTAATGCGGTTTTAGCGCGGTTCATATCTTAACCTAACCTAACCTAACCTAACCTAACCTAACCCAACCTAACCTAACATAACCTAACCTAACCTAACCTAACCAAACCTAACCTAACGTAACCTAACCTAACCTAACCTAACCTAACCTAACCACGTTTGCAAGCGCTTTCACATTAGATATCGCAGTTCCCGACTTGTAATGGTGAAAAACACAGCATCTCACTAAGTGACATTGTTTAATGCGGTTTTAGCGCGGTTCATATCTTAACCTAACCTAACCTTACCTAACCCAACCTAACCTAACCTAACCTAACCAAACCTTACCTAACATCCCTAACCTAACCTAACCTAACCTAACCTAACCAAACCTAACCTAACCTAACCTAACGTAACCTAACCTAACCTAACCTAACCTAACGACGTTTGCAAGCGCTTTCACATTAGATATCATAGTTCCCGACTTGTAATGTTTAAAAACACTACATCTCACTAAGTGACATTGTTTAATGCGGTTTTACGACGGTTCATATCTTAACCTAACCTAACATTCGCACTTGAATCGAAAAACGCTCTATTACACTGTTTTGTTCACAATTACCATATTTGCATAACCTCACAGTTTTTCACCAACTTATTGCAGTACAGAACGTTGTATCTCGCTAAATGACATTGTTCTTTAAAGTTTCACGATGCTTGCATGCGCTTTAACGAGAATATCACAATATAGCAGTTTCGCACTTGTAACGGTAGAACACGCAGTATTTGGCTTGTTCATGCCGTTTTGTGTGCTTTCACAACATTTCACCTATCGCAGTTTAATACTCGCTATAAAACAACACTATCTCGTTAGATGACGTCGTTTTTGGTAGTTTCACGACGCTACCTAGCTTAAACTAACCTAACCTAACCTAACCTTCGCACTTCTATCGTTAGAAAACGTTTTACTCACCACTTTACAATGTTTTCTACAAGATTACGACGGTTTCATGCGCTTTCACATTAGATATCGCAGTTCCCAACTTGTAAAGGTGAAAAACACTGCATCTCACTAAGTGACATTGTTTAATGCGGTTTTAGCGCGGTTCATATCTAAACCTAACCTAACCTAACCTAACCTAACCTAACCCAACCTAACCTAACATAACCTAACCTAACCTAACCTAACCAAACCTAACCTAACGTAACCTAACCTAACCTAACCTAACCTAACCTAACCTAACCTAACCTAACGACGTTTGCAAGCGCTTTCACATTAGATATCGCAGTTCCCGACTTGTAATGGTGAAAAACACAGCATCTCACTAAGTGACATTGTTTAATGCGGTTTTAGCGCGGTTCATATCTTAACCTAACCTAACCTTACCTAACCCAACCTAACCTAACCTAACCTAACCAAACCTTACCTAACATCCCTAACCTAACCTAACCTAACCTAACCTAACCAAACCTAACCTAACCTAACCTAACGTAACCTAACCTAACCTAACCCAACGACGTTTGCAAGCGCTTTCACATTAGATATCGCAGTTCCCGACTTGTAATGGCGAAAAACACTGCATCTCATCAAGTGACATTGTTTAATGCGGTTTTACGACGGTTCATATCTTAACCTAACCTAACATTCGCACTTGTATTAAAAAACGCTCTATTACACTGTTTCGTTCACAATTAGGATATTTGCATAACCTCACAGTTTTTCACCAACTTATTGCAGTACAGAACGCTGTATCTCGCTAAATGACATCGTTCTTTAAGGTTTCACGATGCTTGCATGCGCTTTAACGAGAATATCACAACATAGCAGTTTCGCACTTGTAACGGTACAACACGCAGTATTTGGCTTGTTCATGCCGTTTTGTGTGCTTTCACAACATTTCACCTATCGCAGTTTCGTACTCGCAATAAAACAACACTATCTCGTTAAATGACGTTGTTTTTGGTAGTTTCACGACGCTACCTAGCTTAAACTAACATAACTCAACCTAACATAACCTTCGCACTTCTATCGTTAGAAAACGTTTTACTCGCTACTTTACATTGCTTTCTACAACAATACGACGGTTTCAAGCGCTTTCACATTAGGTATCACAGTTCCCAACTTGTAAAGGTGAAAAACACTGCATCTCACTAAGTGACATTGTTTAATGCGGTTTTACGACGGTTCATACCTTAACCTAACGTAACCTAACCTAACCTAACCTAACCTTACCTAACCTAACCTAACCTAACCTAACCCAACCCAACCCAACCTAACCTAACCTAACCTAACCTAAACTAACCTAACCCAACCTAACCTAACCTAACCTAACCTAACCCAACCCAACCCAACCCAACCTAACCTAACCTAAGCTAACCTAACCAAACCTAACCTAACTTAACCTAACCTAACATAACCTAACCTAACCTAACCTATTCTAACGTAACCTAACCTTTCCTGACCTAACCTAACCTAACGTAACCTAACCTAACATAACCTAACATAACCTAACGTAACCTAACCTAACCTAACGTAACCTAACCTAACCTAACCCAACCTAACCCAACCCAACCCAACAACACCCAACCCAACCTAACCTAACCTAACCTAACCTTACCTAACCTAACCAAATTATCCTTACCTAACCTAACCTAACCTAACGTAACCTAACCTAACCTAACCTAACGTAACCTAACCTAACCTAACGTAACCTAACCTAACCTAACCCAACCTAACCTAACCTAACCTAACCCAACTCAACCCAACCTAACCTAATCTAACCTAACCTAACCTAACCTAACAAAACCTAACCTAACCTAACCTAACCTAACGACGGTTGCAAGCGCTTTCACATTAGATATCGCAGTTCCCGACTTTTAATGGTGAAAAACACTGCATCTCACTAATTGACATTGTTTAATGCGGTTTTACGACGGTTCATATCTTAACCTAACCTAACATTCGCACTTGTATTAAAAAACGCTCTATTACACTGTTTCGTTCACAATTAGGATATTTGCATAACCTCACAGTTTTTCACCAACTTATTGCAGTACAGAACGCTGTATCTCGCTAAATGACATCGTTCTTTAAGGTTTCACGATGCTTGCATGCGCTTTAACGAGAATATCACAACATAGCAGTTTCGCACTTGTAACGGTACAACACGCAGTATTTGGCTTGTTCATGCCGTTTTGTGTGCTTTCACAACATTTTACCTATCGCAGTTTCGTACTCGCAATAAACAACACTATCTCGTTAGATGACGTCGTTTTTGGTGGTTTCACGACGCTACCTAGCTTAAACTAACATAACTCAACCTAACATAACCTTCGCACTTCTATCGTTAGAAAACGTTTTACTCGCTACTTTACATTGCTTTCTACAACATTACGACGGTTTCAAGCGCTTTCACATTAGATATCGCAGTTCCCAACTTGTAAAGGTGAAAAACACTGCATCTCACTAAGTGACATTGTTTAATGCGGTTTTAGCGCGGTTCATATCTTAACCTAACCTAACCTAACCCAACCTAACCTAACATAACCTAACCTAACCTAACCTAACCTAACCAAACCTAACCTAACGTAACCTAACCCAACCTAACCTAACCTAACCTAACGACGTTTGCAAGCGCTTTCACATTAGATATCGCAGTTCCCGACTTGTAATGGTGAAAAACACTGCATCTCACTAAGTGACATTGTTTAATGCGGTTTTACGACGGTTCATATCTTAACCTAACCTAACATTAGTACTTGTATGGAAAAACGCTCTATTACACTGTTTCGTTCACAATTACGATATTTGCATAACCTCACAGTTTTTCACCAACTTATTGCAGTACAGAACGCTGTATCTCGCTAAATGACATCGTTCTTTAAGGTTTCACGATGCTTGCATGCGCTTTAACAAGAATATCACATTATAGCAGTTTCGCACTTGTAACGGTACAACACGCAGTATCTGGCTTGTTCAAGCCGTTTTGTGTACTTTCACAACATTTCACCTATTGCAGTTACGTACATGCAATAAAACAACACTATCTCGTTAGATGACGTCCTTTTTGGTGGTCTCACGACGCTACATAGCTTAAACTAACATAACTCAAGCTAACCTTCGCACTTCTATCGTTAGAAAACGTTTTACTCGCAACTTTACAATGTTTTCTACAAGATTACGACGGTTTCATGCGCTTTCACATTAGATATCGTAGTTCCCGACTTGTAATGATGAAAAACACTACATCTCACTAAGTGACATTGTTTAATGCGGTTTTACGACGGTTGATATTTCAACCTAACCTAACATTCGCACTTGTATCTAAATACGCTCAATTACACTGTTTCGTTCACAATTACGATATTTGCTTGACCTCACAGTTTCTCACCAACTTATTACAGTTCAGAACGCTGTATCTCGCTAAATGACATCGTTCTTTAAGGTTTCACGATACTTGCATGCGCTTTAACGAGAATATTACATTAAAGCAGTTTCGCTCTTGTAACGGCACAAGACGCAGTATCTGGCTAGTTCATGCCATTTTGTGTGCTTTCCCAATATTACACCTATCGCAGTTTCGTACTCGCAATAAAACAACACTATCTCGTTAGATGACATCGTTTTTGGTGGTCTCACGACGCTACCTAGCTCAAACTAACCGAACCTTCGCACTTCTATCGATAGAAAACGTTTTATTCGCTACTTTACAATGCTTTCTACAAGATTACGACGGTTTCATGCGCTTTCACATTAGATATCGCAGTTCCCAACTTGTAAAGGTCAAAAACACTGCATCTCACAAAGTGACATTGTTTAATGCGGTTTTACGACGGTTCATACCTTAACCTAACGTAACCTAACCTAACCTAACCTAACCTAACCTAACCTAACCTAACCTAACCCAACCCAACCCAACCTAACCTAACCTAACCTAACCTAAACTAACCTAACCTAACCCAACCTAACCTAACCTAACCTAACCTAACCTAACCCAACCCAACCCAACCCAACCTAACCTAACCTAAGCTAACCTAACCAAACCTAACCAAACCTAACCTAACCTAACTTAACCTAACCTAACGTAACCTAACCTAACCTAACCTATTCTAACGTAACCTAACCTTACCTGACCTAACCTAACCTAACGTAACCTAACCTAACCTAACATAACCTAACGTAACTGTGATGTGTGGTGCGCGTTCAAAGTGCGCGCCTTCGAAAAGTGCGCGTCACGGAAAAAAAAACAAAAGGAGAAATACCAGAGTGCACGTGCAGTGCTGCTTAAACAAGAATGACGACGTTAAAGAGCGTCAAGCACGAGGATGCGTGGCAGGACGTGAAGTAAACAAAAGGTAAAACATCCAATGGGCAGCGAACACGGAGATTTCAAGGCCCAATGGCTTGACACCACGAAACAGTAGTATCTCCAATGAGAACGAGACAAGTGGGCCAGAGCTGAAGCAGGAGCCTGGGGAGACCAGAGCAAGGGGAATTCGAGGCAGGCAGTGCAAGCGGAAGGTCGTCACCGGACCGGGCGCTGAAGATGGGCCGTTGGGTTCCGGACCCGAGCCTACAGGACTTCCACCGGCCGGGGCCTCCTGCTGTCGGGTTCCCGCTCCAAAGGACCGTGGCCATCCGGTCCTGAACTCCTTTCCAGAGCCTGCGGACTTTGGTTCCGGCAGGCGAGCTACAGCCGTCGGGCTCCGGGCCCGAGCTGTGCGCCCAGCTGCTTGACTAGGTCGACCCTAGTTCCCGGACGCGTCGCCACCAGCCTGCGTTCTCCCGTCTCCGACGTGTCCACGCTCCTCAAGCCGAAACCATCACGATTTGGTAGGGCTTTTCGACGTGTCGCCAGCAGCCAGCGTTCCCTCGTCCTCGTCCAGCCCACGCATTGACGCAGGAGTCACGGCGTTCCGGTTTCTCATCACCGCCGAAAACCAACTTGTGGGTGAGACTGCACCGATACTCTTGCGCTACTCCCATCACTCAGCCCCTTTCGAACGTTAGGTTTAGTTACTGACTTTGAACGTTCTTGTTGGGTGTTTACAGATGTGTTTCGTCATGTCCAGTCAACTGTTTATTAAGTGTTTTGTTTTGTGAGGAATCTTTGCCTTTTTACTTTTCAATTAAACTTTTTGTGTGTTTCTTGGAAACCGAACGGCTTTGTCCTTATTAACAAAACTCTCTGAGGCTCAGCCCGGGAGAAAAACAAATCAGCAACAAGAACCCGCATCACAAATTGGCGTCCGCTGCGACAGGACAAAGTCGTTTGTTTTTCCAGTAGATTTTTTGACGCGGTTAACACGATGACGAACACGTGGGAGTTAATTGAGTTGGCGGATAAAATGGGACTGACGGGAGCGGAGTTTAGAGTATGGTACGAGGAGCGGATGGAGAGGGAGCGTGAGCAACGGGCTGCAGAACGAAAGGCGGCGAAGGAAAAGCTTGAATTGGTGCTTAGAGCTAAGAAGGAGGAGCTAGAGCGCGTAACGCGTGAAAATAAAGTGTTGCTAGAGCGTCAGACACGCATACTGAAGCAGCAGCTCCAATTAGAGAGGGTGGACTTCGAGCGGCGACTCGAGCTTGCGATGGCGAAAAGGGGGCAGCTGGCGATGCAGAAGGTCGAGCAAGCGGTGAATGTTTGCTCCGATAGCAGCGTTTGCTGGAGGGAAGTCGATTCCTGCAAGGTTGGCCTCGAGCCTCGCGACAGCCTTACTTCGGAGCGAGAAGCTCAGATAGAGGAAGGCAGAGAGGTGGACAGCCAAGAAGGCAGGAGTCATGAGGAGTTTGTTGAAGCGACGGAAAGCTTCTCTGGCTGGGAACATATTACTTCCGTTAGCTGCTTGGGGACCTCTGAGAGGCCAAGCACCTATGAAGAAGAGCGCCTGGATATGGGCGACCTAGAAGCTGTGGAAAATGTTGTGGAGCAAAGCTTCGACAGCAGGGAACGAAGAAGCTCCATTCAGAATGAGGTGTGTATCAGAACGTCTCAGAGGCCGAGCACATTTCGGGAAGGGGTAGGGCTACCTCTCAATAGCTCCATGGAAGGAGCGCTAGAACGTCATTGGGAAGATGGCAGCGAATGCCATGAAGGCTCTGATATAGTGGCCACTGATTGTTTTGTACCGACAGAGGTAGCAGCAGGCACCACGTCAATGGTCCTAGACCATACGTATATCTCACTCAGAGAGAGAGGGGATTCTAGTTCACAGGATAGCGTAACTGCTATTTGTCCGAGAAAACACGATGGGAGTGCTGAAGCACTCTTCAAAATAAACAGTATCGAATCGGAGGTGGGCTCGATAGTAGGTATGGAGAATGCCAGACAGGGTCTTGAACCTGAGAACGTGATTGGTTTTGAACCTATAATTAAGTCCACTCAAGATGAGCTGTATAATGACCGAGCACAACGGCATCCCTTCTCAAGAATCCAGGAACCTCACACGCTTGTCGGAGCGTTTGGGCTTGCTGAGGGCACCCCGAGCTTGTGTTCATTAGATGGTGAATTAAAAGAAAGCATTTGTGTGAGAGATTGTGGCATTTGGACATTCGTGTCTCAGTGCGTTTCGTGTCGACGCCGACGGCTCGAGACCGCGCCCTGTTCCTCTGTGACCGGTAAGCGTTCATGTGGCCGGCGGGGGCGCAGACACGCGTTTCAGCGAAAGTGCATAAAAGCATGTTTGCCACAGTTACTTTCGAAACGTGCGAGAAGGGCAGTGCGTCTGGTTTGGGACGCGATAACCTGAGTGTAGGGTTAGAAAACCGGTAGCTCTTTCTGGACTTCGACTTTTAGATGCGGACACAAGTAGCTTTGTCCATAGTCGATTTTGTAGTAAAAAGGTTTATTCCGGGTTTCAGAACTTTTAAATGCAATTGGGTGAATCTAAAGTTTAAGTGTGGACATTTGGACGATGTAGCGAACTGTAGCCCGGTGATGCGTTGAACTGCGTGGTGCAAATATGTGGTTTAATTGTGACGTAGTGCAGAACGCGCACTCATCGGCAGTTTTTTTTTTTCTAAAAAAAAAAACTTGAATAAAAGGGGGGCGTATGTGATGTGTGGTGCGCGTTCAAAGTGCGCGCCTTCGAAAAGTGCGCGTCACGGAAAAAAAAACAAAAGGAGAAATACCAGAGTGCACGTGCAGTGCTGCTTAAACAAGAATGACGACGTTAAAGAGCGTCAAGCACGAGGATGCGTGGCAGGACGTGAAGTAAACAAAAGGTAAAACATCCAATGGGCAGCGAACACGGAGATTTCAAGGCCCAATGGCTTGACACCACGAAACAGTAGTATCTCCAATGAGAACGAGACAAGTGGGCCAGAGCTGAAGCAGGAGCCTGGGGAGACCAGAGCAAGGGGAATTCGAGGCAGGCAGTGCAAGCGGAAGGTCGTCACCGGACCGGGCGCTGAAGATGGGCCGTTGGGTTCCGGACCCGAGCCTACAGGACTTCCACCGGCCGGGGCCTCCTGCTGTCGGGTTCCCGCTCCAAAGGACCGTGGCCATCCGGTCCTGAACTCCTTTCCAGAGCCTGCGGACTTTGGTTCCGGCAGGCGAGCTACAGCCGTCGGGCTCCGGGCCCGAGCTGTGCGCCCAGCTGCTTGACTAGGTCGACCCTAGTTCCCGGACGCGTCGCCACCAGCCTGCGTTCTCCCGTCTCCGACGTGTCCACGCTCCTCAAGCCGAAACCATCACGATTTGGTAGGGCTTTTCGACGTGTCGCCAGCAGCCAGCGTTCCCTCGTCCTCGTCCAGCCCACGCATTGACGCAGGAGTCACGGCGTTCCGGTTTCTCATCACCGCCGAAAACCAACTTGTGGGTGAGACTGCACCGATACTCTTGCGCTACTCCCATCACTCAGCCCCTTTCGAACGTTAGGTTTAGTTACTGACTTTGAACGTTCTTGTTGGGTGTTTACAGATGTGTTTCGTCATGTCCAGTCAACTGTTTATTAAGTGTTTTGTTTTGTGAGGAATCTTTGCCTTTTTACTTTTCAATTAAACTTTTTGTGTGTTTCTTGGAAACCGAACGGCTTTGTCCTTATTAACAAAACTCTCTGAGGCTCAGCCCGGGAGAAAAACAAATCAGCAACAAGAACCCGCATCACAGTAACCTAACCTAACCTAACCTAACCTAACCTAACGTAACCTAACCTAACCTAACCCAACCTAACCCAACCCAACCCAACCCAACAACACCCAACCCAACCTAACCTAACCTAACCTAACCTTACCTAACCTAACCTAACCTAACGTAACCTAACCTAACCTAACCTAACGTAACCTAACCTAACCTAACGTAACCTAACCTAACCTAACCTAACCCAACCTAACCTAACCTAACCTAACCCAACTCAACCCAACCTAACCTAATCTAACCTAACCTAACCTAACCTAACCTAACCTAACCTAACAAAACCTAACCTAACCTAACCTAACCTAACCTAACGACGGTTGCAAGCGCTTTCACATTAGATATCGCAGTTCCCGACTTTCAATGGTGAAAAACACTGCATCTCACTAATTGACATTGTTTAATGCGGTTTTACGACGGTTCATATCTTAACCTAACCTAACATTCGCACTTGTCTCTAAAAACGCTCTATTACACTGTTTTGTTCACAATTACCATATTTGCATAACCTCACAGTTTTTCACCAACTTATTGCAGTACAGAACGTTGTATCTCGCTAAATGACATTGTTCTTTAAGGTTTCACGATGCTTGCATGTGCTTTAACGAGAATATCACAATATAGCAGTTTCGCACTTGTAACGGTAGAACACGCAGTATTTGGCTTGTTCATGCCGTTTTGTGTGCTTTCACAACATTTCACCTATCGCAGTTTAATACTCGCTATAAAACAACACTATCTCGTTAGATGACGTCGTTTTTGGTAGTTTCACGACGCTACCTAGCTGAAACTAACCTAACCTAACCTAACCTTCGCACTTCTATCGTTAGAAAACGTTTTACTCGCAACTTTACAATGTTTTCTACAAGATTACGACGGTTTCATGCGCTTTCACATTAGATATCGTAGTTCCCGACTTGTAATGTTGAAAAACACTACATCTCACTAAGTGACATTGTTTAATGCGGTTTTACGACGGTTGATATGTCAACCTAACCTAACATTCGCACTTGTATCTAAAGACGATCAATTACACTGTTTCGTTCACAATTACGATATTTGCTTGACCTCACAGTTTCGCACCAACTTATTACAGTACAGAACGCTGTATCTCGCTAAATGACATCGTTCTTTAAGGTTTCACGATACTTGCATGCGCTTTACCGAGAATGTCAAAACATAGCAGTTTCGCACTTGTAACGGTACAACACGCAGTATTTGGCTTGTTCATGCCGTTTTGTGTGCTTTCACATTTTACCTATCGCAGTTTCGTACTCGCAATAAAACAACACTATCTCGTTAGATGACGTCGTTTTTGGTGGTTTCACGACGCTACCTAGCTTAAACTAACATAACTCAACCTAACATAACCTTCGCACTTCTATCGTTAGAAAACGTTTCACTCGCAACTTTACAATGTTTTCTACAAGATTACGACGGTTTCATGCGCTTTCACATTAGATATCGTAGTTGCCGACTTGTAATGTTGAAAAACACTACATCTCAATAAGGGACATTGTTTAATGCGGTTTTACGATGGTTGATATGTCAACCTAACCTACCATTCGCACTTGTATCTAAAGACGCTCAATTACACTGTTTCGTTCACAATTACGATATTTGCTTGACCTCACAGTTTCTCACCAACTTATTACAGTACAGAACGCTGTATCTCGCTAAATGACATCGTTCTTTAGGTTTCACGATACTTGCATGCGCTTTACCGAGAATGTCACAACATAGCAGTTTCGCACTTGTAACGGTACAACACGCAGTATTTGGCTTGTTCATGCCGTTTTGTGTGCTTTCACAACATTTTACCTATCGCAGTTTCGTACTCGCAATAAACAACACTATCTCGTTAGATGACGTCGTTTTTGGTGGTTTCACGACGCTACCTAGTTCAAACTAACCGAACCTTCGCACTTCTATCGTTAGAAAACGTTTTATTCGCTACTTTACAATGTTTTCTACAAGATTACGACGGTTTCATGCGCTTTCACATTAGATATCGCAGTTCCCAACTTGTAAAGGTGAAAAACACTGCATCTCACTAAGTGACATTGTTTATTGCGGTTTTACGACGGTTCATACCTTAACCTAACGTAACCTAACCTAACCTAACCCAACCTAACCTAACATAACCTAACCTAACCTAACCTAACCAAACCTAACCTAACCTAACCTAACCTAACCTTACCTAACCTAACCAAATTATCCTTACCTAACCTAACCTAACCTAACGTAACCTAACCTAACCTAACCTAACGTAACCTAACCTAACCTAACGTAACCTAACCTAACCTAACCCAACCCAACCTAACCTAACCTAACCTAACCCAACTCAACCCAACCTAACCTAATCTAACCTAACCTAACCTAACCTAACCTAACGACGGTTGCAAGCGCTTTCACATTAGATATCGCAGTTCCCGACTTTTAATGGTGAAAAACACTGCATCTCACTAATTGACATTGTTTAATGCGGTTTTACGACGGTTCATATCTTAACCTAACCTAACATTCGCACTTGTATCTAAAAACGCTCTATTACACTGTTTTGTTTACAATTACCATATTTGCATAACCTCACAGTTTTTCACCAACTTATTGCAGTACAGAACGTTGTATCTCGCTAAATGACATTGTTCTTTAAGGTTTCACGATGCTTGCATGCTATTTAACGAGAATATCACAATATAGCAGTTTCGCACTTGTAACGGTAGAACACGCAGTATTTGGCTTGTTCATGCCGTTTTGTGTGCTTTCACAACATTTCACCTATCGAAGTTTAATACTCGCTATAAAACAACACTATCTCGTTAGATGACGTCGTTTTTAGTAGTTTCACGACGCTACCTAGCTTAAAATAACCTAACCTAACCTAACCTTCGCACTTCTATCGTTAGAAAACGTTTTACTCGCAACTTTACAATGTTTTCTACAACATTACGACGGTTTCAAGCGCTTTCACATTAGATATCGCAGTTCCCAACTTGTAATGGTGAAAATCACTGAATCTCACTAAGTGACATTGTTTATTGCGGTTTTACGACGGTTCATACCTTAACCTAACGTAACCTAACCTAACCTAACCCAACCTAACCTAACATAACCTAACCTAACCTAACCTAACCAAACCTAACCTAACGTAACCTAACCTAACCTAACCTAACCTAACCTAACGACGTTTGCAAGCGCTTTCACATTAGATATCGCAGTTCCCGACTTGTAATGGTGAAAAACACTGCATCTCACTAAGTGACATTGTTTAATGCGGTTTTACGACGGTTCATATCTTAACCTAACCTAACATTCGTACTTGTATTGAAAAACGCTTTATTACACTGTTTCGTTCACAATTACGATATTTGCATAACCTCACAGTTTTTCACAAACTTATTGCAGTACAGAACGCTGTATCTCGCTAAATGACATTGTTCTTTAAGGTTTCACGATGCTTGCATGCGCTTTAACGAGAATATCACAATATAGCAGTTTCGCACTTGTAACGGTAGAACACGCAGTATTTGGCTTGTTCATGCCGTTTTGTGTGCTTTCACAACATTTCACCTATCGCAGTTTAATACTCGTAATAAAACAACACTATCTCATTAGATGACGTCGTTTTGGTAGTTTCACGACGCTACCTAGCCTAAACTAACCTAACCTAACCTAACCTTCGCACTTCTATCGTTAAAAAACGTTTTACTCGCAACTTTACTATGTTTTCTACAAGATTACGACGGTTTCATGCGCTTTCACATTAGATATCGTAGTTCCCGACTTGTAGTGTTGAAAAACACTACATCTCACTAAGTGACATTGTTTAATGCGGTTTTGGTTGATATGTTAACCTAACATTCGCACTTGTATCTAAAGATGTTCAATTACACTGTTTTGTTCACAATTACGATATTTGCTTGACCTCACAGTTTCTCGCCAACTTATTACAGTACAGAACGCTGTATCTCGCTAAATGACATCGTTCTTTAAGGTTTCACGATACTTGCATGCGCTTTACCGAGAATGTCACAACATAGCAGTTTCGCACTTGTAACGGTACAACACGCAGTATTTGGCTTGTTCATGCCGTTTTGTGTGCTTTCACAACATTTTACCTATCGCAGTTTCGTACTCGCAATAAACAACACTATCTCGTTAGATGACGTCGTTTTTGGTGGTTTCACGACGCTACCTAGCTTAAACTAACATAACTCAACCTAACATAACCTTCGCACTTCTATCGTTAGAAAACGTTTTACTCGCTACTTTACATTGCTTTCTACAACATTACGACGGTTTCAAGCGCTTTCACATTAGATATCGCAGTTCCCAACTTGTAAAGGTGAAAAACACTGCATCTCACTAAGTGACATTGTTTAATGCGGTTTTAGCGCGGTTCATATCTTAACCTAACCTAACCTAACCTAACCTAACCCAACCTAACCTAACCTAACCTAACCTAACCTAACCAAACCTAACCTACCGTAACCTAACCTAACCTAACCTAACCTAACGACGTTTGCAAGCGCTTTCACATTAGATATCGCAGTTCCCGACTTGTAATGGTGAAAAACACAGCATCTCACTAAGTGACATTGTTTAATGCGGTTTTAGCGCGGTTCATATCTTAACCTAACCTAACCTTACCTAACCCAACCTAACCTAACCTAACCTAACCAAACCTTACCTAACATCCCTAACCTAACCTAACCTAACCTAACCAAACCTAACCTAACCTAACCTAACGTAACCTAACCTCACCTAACCTAACCTAACCTAACCTAACGACGTTTGCAAGCGCTTTCACATTAGATATCGC
Source organism: Rhipicephalus microplus (assembly GCF_043290135.1). NCBI lineage: Eukaryota > Metazoa > Arthropoda > Arachnida > Ixodida > Ixodidae > Rhipicephalus > Rhipicephalus microplus. Next base: position 1,859,477 of record NW_027464633.1, read on the forward strand.
AGTTCCCGACTTGTAATGGTGAAAAACACTGCATCTCACTAAGTGACATTGTTTAATGCGGTTTTACGACGGTTCATATCTTAACCTAACCTAACATTCGCACTTGTATTAAAAAACGCTCTATTACACTGTTTCGTTCCCAATTAGGATATTTGCATAACCTCACAGTTTTTCACCAACTTATTGCAGTACAGAACGCTGTATCTCGCTAAATGACATCGTTCTTTAAGGTTTCGCGATGCTTGCATGCGCTTTAACGAGAATATCACAACATAGCAGATTGGCACTTGTAACGATACAACACGCAGTATTTGGCTTGTTCATGCCGTTTTGTGTGCTTTCACAACATTTTACCTATCGCAGTTTCGTACTCGCAATAAACAACACTATCTCGTTAGATGACGTCGTTTTTGGTGGTTTCACGACGCTACCTAGCTTAAAATAACATAACTCAACCTAACATAACCTTCGCACTTCTATCGTTAGAAAACGTTTTACTCGCTACTTTACATTGCTTTCTACAACATTACGACGGTTTCAAGCGCTTTCACATTAGATATCGCAGTTTCCAACTTGTAAAGGTGAAAAACACTGCATCTCACTAAGTGACATTGTTTAATGCGGTTTTAGCGCGGTTCATATCCTAACCTAACCTAACCTAACCTAACCTAACCCAACCTAACCTAACCAAACCTAAGCTAACGTAACCTAACCTAACCTAACCTAACCTAACGACGTTTGCAAGCGCTTTCACATTAGATATCGCAGTTCCCGACTTGTAATGGTGAAAAACACAGCATCTCACTAAGTGACATTGTTTGTTGCGGTTTTAGCGCGGTTCATATCTTAACCTAACCTAACCTTACCTAACCCAACCTAACCTAACCTAACCTAACCAAACCTTACCTAACATCCCTAACCTAACCTAACCTAACCTAACCAAACCTAACCTAACCTAACCTAACCTAACGTAACCTAACCTAACCTAACCTAACCTAACCTAACCTAACGACGTTTGCAAGCGCTTTCACATTAGATATCGCAGTTCCCGACTTGTAATGGTGAAAAACACTGCATCTCACTAAGTGACATTGTTTAATGCGGTTTTACGACGGTTCATATCTTAACCTAACCTAACATTCGCACTTGTATTAAAAAACGCTCTATTACACTGTTTCGTTCACAATTAGGATATTTGCATAACCTCACAGTTTTTCACCAACTTATTGCAGTACAGAACGCTGTATCTCGCTAAATGACATCGTTCTTTAAGGTTTCACGATGCTTGCATGCGCTTTAACGAGAATATCACAACATAGCAGTTTCGCACTTGTAACGGTACAACACGCAGTATTTGGCTTGTTCATGCCGTTTTGTGTGCTTTCACAACATTTCACCTATCGCAATTTCGTACTCGCAATAAAACAACACTATCTCGTTAGATGACGTTGTTTTTGGTAGTTTCACGACGCTACCTAGCTTAAACTAACATAACTCAACCTAACATAACCTTCGCACTTCTATCGTTAGAAAACGTTTTACTCGCTACTTTACATTGCTTTCTACAACAATACGACGGTTTCAAGCGCTTTCACATTAGATATCACAGTTCCCAACTTGTAAAGGTGAAAAACACTGCATCTCACTAAGTGACATTGTTTAATGCGGTTTTACGACGGTTCATACCTTAACCTAACGTAACCTAACCCAACCTAACCTAACATAACCTAACCTAACCTAACCTAACCTAACCAAACCTAACCTAACGTAACCTAACCTAACCTAACCTAACCTAACGACGTTTGCAAGCGCTTTCACATTAGATATCGCAGTTCCCGACTTGTAATGGTGAAAAACACTGCATCTCACTAAGTGACATTGTTTAATGCGGTTTTACGACGGTTCATATCTTAACCTAACCTAACATTAGTACTTGTATGGAAAAACGCTCTATTACACTGTTTCGTTCACAATTACGATATTTGCATAACCTCACAGTTTTTCACCAACTTATTGCAGTACAGAACGCTGTATCTCGCTAAATGACATCGTTCTTTAAGGTTTCACGATGCTTGCGTGCGCTTTAACAAGAATATCACATTATAGCAGTTTCGCACTTGTAACGGTACAACACGCAGTATCTGGCTTGTTCAAGCCGTTTTGTGTACTTTCACAACATTTCACCTATTGCAGTTACGTACATGCAATAAAACAACACTATCTCGTTAGATGACGTCCTTTTTGGTGGTCTCACGACGCTACATAGCTTAAACTAACATAACTCAAGCTAACCTTTGCACTTCTATCGTTAGAAAACGTTTTACTCGCAACTTTACAATGTTTTCTACAAGATTACGACGGTTTCATGCGCTTTCACATTAGATATCGTAGTTCCCGACTTGTAATGTTGAAAAACACTACATCTCACTAAGTGACATTGTTTAATGCGGTTTTACGACGGTTGATATGTCAACCTAACCTAACATTCGCACTTGTATCTAAAGACGCTCAATTACACTGTTTCGTTCACAATTACGAGATTTGCTTGACCTCACAGTTTCGCACCAACTTATTACAGTACAGAACGCTGTATCTCGCTAAATGACATCGTTCTTTAAGGTTTCACGATACTTGCATGCGCTTTACCGAGAATGTCAAAACATAGCAGTTTCGCACTTGTAACGGTACAACACGCAGTATTTGGCTTGTTCATGCCGTTTTGTGTGCTTTCACATTTTACCTATCGCAGTTTCGTACTCGCAATAAAACAACACTATCTCGTTAGATGACGTCGTTTTTGGTGGTTTCACGACGCTACCTAGCTTAAACTAACATAACTCAACCTAACATAACCTTCGCACTTCTATCGTTAGAAAACGTTTTACTCGCAACTTTACAATGTTTTCTACAAGATTACGACGGTTTCATGCGCTTTCACATTAGATATCGTAGTTCCCGACTTGTAATGTTGAAAAACACTACATCTCACTAAGTGACATTGTTTAATGCGGTTTTACGATGGTTGATATGTCACCCTAACCTACCATTCGCACTTGTATCTAAAGACGCTCAATTACACTGTTTCGTTCACAATTACGATATTTGCTTGACCTCACAGTTTCTCACCAACTTATTACAGTACAGAACGCTGTATCTCGCTAAATGACATCGTTCTTTAGGTTTCACGATACTTGCATGCGCTTTACCGAGAATGTCACAACATA
>NW_027464633.1:1867700-1870200 GCF_043290135.1 Rhipicephalus microplus
ACGTAACCTAACCTAACCTAACGTAACCTAACCTAACCTAACGTAACCTAACCTAACCTAACCTAACCCAACCTAACCTAACCTAACCTAACCTAACCCAACTCAACCCAACCTAACCTAATCTAACCTAACCTAACCTAACCTAACCTAACAAAACCTAACCTAACCTAACCTAACCTAACGACGGTTGCAAGCGCTTTCACATTAGATATCGCAGTTCCCGACTTTTAATGGTGAAAAACACTGCATCTCACTAATTGACATTGTTTAATGCGGTTTTACGACGGTTCATATCTTAACCTAACCTAACATTCGCACTTGTATCTAAAACCGCTCTATTACACTGTTTTGTTCACAATTACCATATTTGCATAACCTCACAGTTTTTCACCAACTTATTGCAGTACAGAACGTTGTATCTCGCTAAATGACATTGTTCTTTAAGGTTTCACGATGCTTGCATGCGCTTTAACGAGAATATCACATTAAAGCAGTTTCGCACTTGTAACGGCACAAGATGCAGTATCTGGCTAGTTCATGCCATTTTGTGTGCTTTCCCAATATTACACCTATCGCAGTTTCGTACTCGCAATAAAACAACACTATCTCGTTAGATGACATCGTTTTTGGTGGTTTCACGACGCTACCTAGCTCAAACTAACCGAACCTTCGCACTTCTATCGTTAGAAAACGTTTTATTCGCTACTTTACAATGTTTTCTACAAGATTACGACGGTTTCATGCGCTTTCACATTAGATATCGCAGTTCCCAACTTGTAAAGGTCAAAAACACTGCATCTCACAGAGTGACATTGTTTAATGCGGTTTTACGACGGTTCATACCTTAACCTAACGTAACCTAACCTAACCTAACCTAACCTTACCTAACCTAACCTAACCTAACCCAACCCAACCCAACCTAACCTAACCTAACCTAACCTAAACTAACCTAACCCAACCTAACCTAACCTAACCTAACCCAACCCAACCCAACCCAACCTAACCTAACCTAAGCTAACCTAACCAAACCTAACCAAACCTAACCTAACCTAACTTAACCTAACCTAACGTAACCTAACCTAACCTAACCTATTCTAACGTAACCTAACCTTACCTGACCTAACCTAACCTAACGTAACCTAACCTAACCTAACATAACCTAACGTAACCTAACCTAACCTAACCTAACCTAACGTAACCTAACCTAACCTAACCCAACCTAACCCAACCCAACCCAACCCAACAACACCCAACCCAACCTAACCTAACCTAACCTAACCTTACCTAACCTAACCTAACCTAACGTAACCTAACCTAACCTAACCTAACGTAACCTAACCTAACCTAACGTAACCTAACCTAACCTAACCTAACCCAACCTAACCTAACCTAACCTAACCCAACTCAACCCAACCTAACCTAATCTAACCCAACCTAACCTAACCTAACCTAACCTAACCTAACAAAACCTAACCTAACCTAACCTAACCTAACGACGGTTGCAAGCGCTTTCACATTAGATATCGCAGTTCCCGACTTTCAATGGTGAAAAACACTGCATCTCACTAAGTGACATTGTTTATTGCGGTTTTACGACGGTTCATACCTTAACCTAACGTAACCTAACCTAACCTAACCCAACCTAACCTAACATAATGTAACCTAACCTAACCTAACCAAACCTAACCTAACGTAACCTAACCTAACCTAACCTAACCTAACGACGTTTGCAAGCGCTTTCACATTAGATATCGCAGTTCCCGACTTGTAATGGTGAAAAACACTGCATCTCACTAATTGACATTGTTTAATGCGGTTTTACGACGGTTCATATCTTAACCTAACCTAACATTCGCACTTGTATCTATAAACGCTCTATTACACTGTTTTGTTCACAATTACCATATTTGCATAACCTCACAGTTTTTCACCAACTTATTGCAGTACAGAACGTTGTATCTCGCTAAATGACATTGTTCTTTAAGGTTTCACGATGCTTGCATGCGCTTTAACGAGAATATCACAATATAGCAGTTTCGCACTTGTAACGGTACAACACGCAGTATTTGGCTTGTTCAAGCCGTTTTGTGTGCTTTCACAATTTACCTATCGCAGTTTCGTACTCGCAATAAAACAACACTATCTCGTTAGATGACGTCGTTTTTGGTGGTTTCACGACGCTACCTAGCTTAAACTAACATAACTCAACCTAACATAACCTTCGCACTTCTATCGTTAGAAAACGTTTTACTCGCAACTTTACAATGTTTTCTACAAGATTACGACGGTTTCATGCGCTTTCACATTAGATATCGTAGTTCCCGACTTGTAATGTTGAAAAACACTACATCTCACTAAGTGACATTGTTTAATGCGGTTTTACGATGGTTGATATGTCAACCTAACCTACCATTCGCACTTGTATCTAAAGACGCTCAATTACACTGTTTCGTTCACAATTACGATATTTGCTTGACCTCACAGTTTCTCACCAACTTAT